>NC_034590.1:107532888-107549922 GCF_900095145.1 Mus pahari
CACACACACACACACACACACACACACACACACACACACACTAATTGTTATGCACCCTGGTGTGCCCACTTCTTTAATCGTTCCTTTTCCTTTAGCTGTTCTTTTTGTGCTAAGGTCTGCTCTGCAGTGTTAAGTGTTACGTGTATACAGGTTCCTGCCAGGTGAGAATACCTGTGCCTTCCTGGTCTTCCTGTCACACACATTTCCCTTCACATTCCCAGGTCACAGCACTGTGCTGAATTTTCTTTGCTTGGGTCATGACCGCAGTGCTCTTCACCCTGATCACTGTCATCTTCCCGTGTCCTAACAAAGCTGTCTGTAGCAGTTGGATTCTGACAAACCCTTTCACTGTTTTTAATTTGCATAAAAAGAATGCATTCCATCTCCGTTTTCGAAAGGACATTTCTCTGAAGATGAAATTTTACCTCTGACTTTTCTGCCATCTGTACTGCAAAGATGCCTTTTTTTTTTTTTTGGTCTTGCAACCATGGCATTTTTCCTCATGGGAGCTGCCTTGTGTCTGTATATCTTTCCTTATATGGGATGCAATGCGTTACCCTGGATGTTTTTAGCTCTCTATATTCTTAGGAAGACTGGTGGGCTGACATGAGACTGCACTGCTGTCTCTGCATTCACTCTGCATCCCTTGTTGAGCTCCTAGACCTGAGTCCTCCCCACTTTGGAATGTTCTGGCTACTTTGCCTTTACCTGTCCTATCTGATTCTCCCTCCTTAGATTTCTAAATCTCCAGAAACCCAGATGCATGCCTGTTTGTTATTTCCAACACGTCTTCAAGACTCAACTTTTGCATTTTTTAACTTCTTTTTCTTTTCTTCTGTTTTCCACCCCACTAAGACTGGATCTTTTCTATTGATCTACCTCCAGGTCTGCTGACTCTTTATTTCTGTCTCAAATCTTCTATGAAACTCACCCAGTGAGTTTCTTATTTGATTTTCCAACTTTCAAATATTCCCCTGGTTCACGTCTACAGGTCTACATCTGTGTGCCTAGTCCCATCTGTTTAGATATTGTGTTTATGTTTTCCTTTAAGTCACCATGACTTGGAGCCACTGTGCAGTATCTGCAACATGAGTGTTCTTTCTATCTCAGTCTCTACCAGCTAATAGTCTTTCCTGACTTTGGCTTACAGTTTTCTCTTTTTAAACCTTTATTTTAATGATTCTAAAAATGAATTTTAGGTTTTTTGTTTTTTTTTTTTTTTTGAGAGAGGGGTTCTAATTATGTAGCCCTGGCTGGCCTAGAACTTACTCTTTTAGACCAAACTGTCCTTGAACTCAGAGATCTGCCTGCTCTTCGAGTGCACACCACATCTGGCTAATTTTTTTTTTTAAATCAGGAAAAATAAATATTTAAACCTGTGCAAGAGATAACATTTTCTTTAATCATTTAAGCTATGTCTATATAGGCTTTTATTTTCCAGTTTTCTCTTTTTATCTTTGAAGATGAGGAGGCATAAGGGAGGGAAGGAAGAAGAGAGGAAAAAGGAGAAAGGGAAAGGAGGGGAAGGAAGGAAGCAGTGTGGATTTTGACTGTGTGCATCCCACGTTGGAGATCTCCTGGCCTTGGCTATGATATGCTGAAGAGTGATTTTTGTTTTGCAAGTAATTTCCCTGAAATCAAGCTGCCGCCTATTTCTACAATGAGGAGAAAAATAAAATATCATCTCAGTGATTTCTATTTTCAGCCTGGCTTTTCTGCCAGCTCTTGTGTGCTGTGATTTGGATCAAAGTGTCACCTAAAACATCCTGTGTTGTAGGCTGGACATTGTCCAAAGGAAAGGATGTGGAGAAGGAATTGGATCATGAGGGCTCCAACTTCATTAGAGCGCCAATCCACTGACTGAGTCCCAGCTTGGAGGATTATTGAGAAGTTGTGGAAATGTTAGGATGTGGGGACAATTTGGAGGAAGTAGGTTAGTGAGGTATGTGTTTGAAGTCTGTAACACCCTCCCTCCCATTCTCTCTCTTTCTCTGTCTTTGTCTCTCTCTCTCTCTCTCTCTCTCTCTCTCTCTCTCTCTCTCTCTCTCTCTTTCTCTCCCTCTCTCTCTCTGTCTTTCTCTTTCTTTCTCTCTCTCCATCTTCTCTTAGTCCCTCTATTCATTTTCCTCTTTCTCCCTCTGTCTCTTTCTTTCTTTTTTCTCAGTCTCTTTCTTTCTTCTCTCTTTCTCCTTCCCAGTGCCCACAAACCAAGATACTCTCCCCAGTCCCAGCCTCAAGAAGAATGTAGCCAAGTGACTGAAACATCAGCCAAATAATAATTTCCCTCTTTCAATTGTTGCTCTTAGGCATTTTGTCACCATGAAGAAAGGCAATGCATGGCTCTTCCAGGGGTATGACATTTCAGGGACTATCCTGAGAGTCTCCAGGTCTTACCATTGAGGCTTACACTGTCAGAGACTCCCTCTACTGTAGCTGCCTATCCAGTTCCACTTACTGCTCAAAGCCACATCCTTTCCATGACTATTAGCATGAGTTTTTCTGCCTCTCATCTGCAGTGGGAGCCCTTAGCCACCTTGGATGAAGTTAAGTTTAAGCTTCCATTCCCCAAACTTCTGCTTGCTTTGGGTCTTCCTCCAGCAGCTATGAAGAATCACATTTTAAAAATGATTACATCTGGCTTTGTAATTTTTTACCTATCAGAGTTCATTAGTTATATATGCCCAAGGATCTGAATAAGCTGTGCTGATTCTGGATTCTTATGGGTATGTGGGTGTGTCTGAGTGTGTGTGTGTGTGTGTGTGTGTGTGTGTGTGTGTGTGTAGCATGTGCATGGAGCCTGTAAATGTCAAAAGAATACATTGGATCCTCCCGAGCTGGAGTTCCAGGTGGTTATGAATAGCCATGTGAGTGCTATGAATTGAACCTGGGCCTTTTGCAAAAGCTCTAAGCACCCCTAACTGCTGAGCCATCTCTCCAGCACTTGATTCTGGATTCTTAAGAAAGAACCCTTGAACAGGCACAGCACAGCTTTCCAAAGGTTAACAATTCAATCCCATGGTGGCAATAGCCTACATCATTTAAACCACTTGTCACTTTAAACAGCATTTTGTGACTAAATTATGAGGTACTAAAATCAGCGTATAATTATTGACTCCCAAAAGATTGCTGGGAGGTTTCTGTACAGTTCCCTGGGTTTTGATCGAATGGTGTCAGACATCATTCTGTCAATTACTATGGTACTCACACTCCTTAATCTCTGCTACCTAATGAGCCGGTAGATGGCTCCTAGGTCTTGCATACTACCTGACACTCAGGAAGCATGGAGCAATGATAAATTGTGAGTGCCTGTGGCTCCCTCCTGGGAGAACATCCACTTTGAGGGAAAAGGACAGATGAACATCCATCGGTCTTTGAGTTGCTACATGGGCATCATCAGATACTGCTGCCCAGCCCACTTTAGCCTGGAGACCTGGGTGCACTTTCCCAGAATGATGCTCTTGTCCAACTGGAAATGCAGTCCATCTGAGTGTGGACAGAACTGGGCTCCTAGCTCCCCCTCTACCCTAACCCTCAATCTTGCACAGCTGAGCATGACAAGATTTTGGTTCAGCCTAGGCATGACCTTCCTCCTCTGTGACTAAGCTTGCTCTTCCTCTCTGATCCACATATCACTTCTCTGGGGCCCTGGAAACCTGGCTGTATTCCATTTCAGAGCTAATCCCTGCCTGATACCTAGATGTTTTTGTCTGCCATCCATCACTCAGTGGATTGAGATGCCTCAGTCAGTGTCCTCAAGTAGTGGAGGCATTTTGTACATCTATACTCAAGCAAGACACCACAGACTCTAGAGACAGTTCTCCAGTTGAACCTCACTGGATAAGAGCAAGAGGCCCATGGTACAGGGCAGAGGGTCATAACCAATGGCCTCACAATACCTTCCACTTCATGGGAGAAGCCATGCATCATCCGTGACTATGCCACCTTAGATCATGGCACATTACGTGACAAGACTCTGATAAACCAGTCTGCTCTGAAAACCAAGGCCTTGCTAAGCATTTGGGCCCATCCAGAAGCATGGGAAACCCAAGTCCCAGCAGGGGAGGCTCACTCATCTGAAAATGCTCTGCAATAGTACTTGCCAGGTGATTTTACAGTATACTTCATCAAATCTGACCCACTGGAAAAACAAATGAACGAAAGAAGGCAATGTCTCTTTCTAGAACACGGCCACTGGAGGATTAGCTGGGCTGTGAGGCTGCTCCAATCTCCCCTTGTCCTGATATTGGCCTGAGTCAATGAAGATGCTATGTGGACCTTATAACAGGATTTGGATCCTTGGATGGTTTTCCCTACCCCTCTCATGTCTTCCTGGTTGTGCTAAGCAGTCAGTCTCCAGAGCGGAAGTGAGGGTGCAAGGCTGGGAAAGGACACTGGGTGTGGTAGATGATGCCTCCAACTTACAATGCTTGGGTAGAGGAACAGGGCATGCCCTGTGACATACTATAGCTGGTCTTATAAGGGAATTTCTTCAAAGTACAGGGTCAGGAAACCTTGGCCCAGACCAAGGCATAGAAGAGGAGGTGGCTCCCTAGCCATAAACTGTCCTTGGTGAAAGTCTGGGGAAACAGAAACTGTGCCTGGCTAAATCATACTTCCGTGCTATCACCCAGATAGCCCCCGCAAGAGAAGCAGATCTGAGAGCCGTAGAGCTGAAGGAAGGAGAGAAGATCTCCTTTGCCTCTCTGTCCACTCACAGAAGGAGAAAATAAAAATAATGAAAGACACAGAAGCAAGTTCTCCAAAGCAGCGAGTGACCTTAACCAAACGAAAGGAACTGACAGCCCAGAAAACCAGCAGCCATCTGACTGCATAATGTTGATGACCAGAACCAAAAGGAGAAGCTTAAAACTCTCTGGCACAGCCCTCAAGTCATTGCAAAGAAGCAAAAGGGGATTTAAAAAAAAAAAAAGTAAATGTAGATCTTTCAGGGGGGAAAAAAAGACAAAAATGAGGAAAGAAAAATGTTTCTATAGGGAGGAGAGAATCTGAATACATCTGCAGATACAGCTGTAACTGACTAGCAAGATACATCCTGCATGGGTGGCCTTGAAGGAGCGCTGTGACACAGTTAACTAGAAGTCAAGGAGGTCCAGGTCATGTGGAGACAGCTTTCTTAGCTCACAGGAAGAGGCCAGAGGCCCAGCTGGCTAAGGTGTGGGCTGCTGCTCTGAGCATGCTCCCAGCGGGTCTGAGTAGGTGGTCCAGGTCTTTGTGCTGTCTGCTTGTGCTCATCACTGTTTTGGTAACTTCCAAGTGTAGGAGGGCCACAGAGGACCTTCCTGAGACACCAAGGTAAATGTGAGCAAGTGCCCCTGGGCCTTCATGGATGACATGTGAAACAAGGAATAGGCGGGTAAGAAGGTGCCAGCTGTTCTAGCCCACTGCGGAGCAGATCCCCCTGTGCCCACACAGAGTCAGCAGGCACCCTCAGGCTTTCTGCACATATGTCTCCTGGTCCCACTATGGACTGAATACCACTGGACTCCTTGGTGACACCTCTACAGAGTAGCCCTGCCCTCCTATGGCTCACGGTATCTATGACTGACAGCCTACTAACACAGAGAAATTGTCGTATCACAAGGGAGCAACATATCCTGAGTGCAGAAAGGCCCCGGGTTTGTATGATGAATTTTCATGGTAGAAAGAAAATTCATGAAAAGTGACTTTGACATAGAAAAATGCTCTGGTTAAAATTTTAAGTCAGAAGGAAAGAAAAGGGGGGGAGAGAAAGAAGAAAGCAAGCTTCCCAAGTCACTAGATAGGAATTGAAATATTTATCTCAAGAATAAGCCTCAAGCAGACTGTAGAGTTTCAGTCTTCCATTCTATACTTGAAAGAAATCCAGACTTTTCACCAAACCTAGAAGAAAAAGACGCCGAGATTCCCAAACTTCAGCTTCTGGTTGATGTGCCTTGTATGCATAAAAAAGGGGGAACTTGGAGAAGATTCCTCCAGATGCCCCACTGATACAAGTTACCTGGCAGGGCTCTCCATATCGTTGATGGCCAAAGCCAGATGCGCTTCAGGTAAACTGAGTCAAAAGTAAAGGACAAGCCCTGGGTCCTGGCCAGATAAAGGAGCTGGACGGCAGCCCTGGGCTGCCTGTTCTCGGTCTCTGGGAGCCATCTGAATCACATCGGGCACCGCTGGTTGTTTTCCCACTGTCAGCAGGCCAGTCAGGCTCTCCAGGGGAACAGGATTGTGTGTACACTGCCCATGGAGACTGACTGGTTGGTTATGAGAACCAGCACGAGCAATCGTGGAGGCCTGAGACCAAGGAGCCCCAGGATGTGCTGTCTGCAAGTTATTTGCTGCTGATGCCATAGAGAGCAAGGACCAGAGAAGCATGAGTATCTGTCCCGTTCTGGGTCTCCCCGGGTTTGAGCAGAAGCTCTGTGCCAGTGTGAGGAAGAGAGTAGAGGGTGGAGTAAATGTCGGTGTCGCAGCCCAAGCAGAGAGATGGAGAAGAGTCACCTCCCTCTTCGTGCTCTTTTAAGGCCTCTGTGGTTTGGACAGTGCTGTCCACCCTGCTAAAGGAAATCTTTTCACTCAGTCATGGAATTAAAGTCCAGCGTCTTCTAACTTACCCCCTGTGGACATACTAAGAATTCATGCCTGACCCAGTATCTGAGCACTGTGGGGGTGAGTATGTCCTGGAGGTTTATTCTAAGGCTGGAGTAGGGATCAAGGAGTAGAGACTATCACAGGTTAGCCTAGAGGGAAGTTATGAGATCCTGGACTCCTGACTATCCTGCGTAGATGGATGCTGAGAGAAGGTTGGGTCTCAGGAATGGTTGTGCGTGCATCGGCACAGATCTCTAGGAAGCATGGCTACTTACAAATGGGTCCACTCTGTGCATAGCCAGTTCCCTCTGATTTCTCACCATGTTATTATAACACAGCAAAGACCTTTCATCAGGCTCCGGGCACCACACCACCATGAGCCAAGTGAACTTTAGTACCCAGTACTTTAGTTACCCGGTCTCTGATATGCTATTACAGTAACATAGCATGAGCTAAAGCACTAAGCATCATTAAGAAGTTATTTCTCTGCCAGTAAACTGAACCAGTTCAATACAGATGCAAACATATATAAATGCAGGCTTATTGGGAAGCTGTTCTAGGGCAGGAAATTGCCATGAGAAAGGAAATGGAGGGAAGGGAAGAGAGAAAATATCTGGATTACATAAATAAGAACCTGTCGATGAAGGGCAGCTCAGCCCCTGGGCTGGGGTGTGCCAGGTAGAGACTGAGGGATGCTACAAGAACCTGGAGGTCAGATCTACTTTGGTATATAAAATATGTACATTGGCCACTTGTCCTGGGACTAAAACCCAACTATCACTTAGGCCAAAATGACATCAAATCGCTATCATGTCCAGTCAGACCCACTTGGCTTCCCTTTCACTCTCAGCTCAGGTATTTGCCTCATAGATGTTCTACCTATGATTCAAGTAGCCTAATTCTCAGTTGGCTGGCCCTTAAATCCAAGCCCACCTCTACTGTCTCTCACAATAGTTGAAGACAGACTTACCTAGAAACTTAGAAAGCACCATTGCACAGGACCTACTACTCCAAAGTTTCTGAAGTAATCAGTCTGGTCCAGAGCAAGGTGACTCCAAATTCAGCAGAGGCTGCCATCTGTCTCCCTTCCCCTTCTCTTGATCCAATCCTTGTTTAAAGATTCAGGACAGCCTCGAGTTAGCCTGAGCCACCCCCTGAACAAAATCAAAGGGATGTGTTAGTGTTGTACCCCTTGCCTTTGGGGGTCAAATTCCATCCATGTCTACCATTCTATCACTTTACATGCTGAGAAACTCTCTTCTCAGAAACTCCCATTTCCCAATCACAGTGTTCTGCCCCAGGACGACGCGCTTCTTGCCTGTAGGGCCAGGGACTTGAGAGTGATTTAATGAATCGATCCATCCTCCACACCTCTGATTTCTGATGCCTGAAGCAAGTTCTGGGGCTATCAACTCAGAACAAGCTAGAGACACTGGTGTGGGAGGAAGGGGCTAGACAGTCTCCTTCTTCATGTTCACAGCAAGCCACTCTGTGCAGACTGGGAGGAGGCCCTGATGGAACTGCCATCATCTTTTGGGTTGTCCTGGGAGGATCCTGCAGCTGGCCTGAAGCCATTATTCAGTATACAGAATATAAAAATGGTGTCTTTTATCAAGTCTGTTGGAATGCGTGCGCATGCGCACGCGCACACACACACACACACACACACACACACACACACACACACACACCACATTCTTGTTCTTATTTATAAGACACCAGATTGAAACTGACAGGGAGTGAATTTGGGGGAAGATGTTGGGAGAACCATGGATTTCACCTGTTGAGCTGTCTGAGTGTGAGGAATTTATAACAATGGCTTTGTCTGCTTTCCAACCAGATGCCTTTGGAAGCCCTCCAGCTGGCCCTTTGTGTCCTGACTGAGCACAAAAAGAATCTGGTGTCACAGTGAAGACTCAAGAAAGAGTATTGAATTGCAAATGTTCTCAGCAAATCTCTTGTTTGAGCAGCACAGCACTGTGGCTCTGTCTTGGGCATCCCCAGAGGAGGCAATCTTGAATCCTGCGGTGGACCATAATCCGCCACTGCTGTCTTGTGCCACAGGCAAGCACTGGATGACTCTGGGATCTGTTTGCTGTTAGTCAGGAGTCAGGGAGGATTCTGAATGGTGAAGGGGGCACTCAAGAGCATGCTTCCAGGAACACCCACAAAGTTCTCCATCTTGCTCATTTCATTTGGCTGCAGAACAATGAAGAATGAGAATTGTAGTTTTATGCTAATCAGGAATCCGCATAAAAATCTCTGTCCTTAAAAAAAAATGTCCATCAAATCTGTCCACCCTGGTTGATGATGAATCTCTGCTCTAATGGATGTCCCAGAGTTCACAGCATGCCCAGGTCCCTAAGATCACCAAAGGCACCCTGAGCTTCCATTATAGCTCCTTAATGATAGGATAGCTAGTTATGAAGTATGTGGGTCAAAGGTCATCTGTTAATACAGTGTAGTTCCTGCTGAATCTCTTCTCTACCAGTCTTGTAAGCAGTTCTGTGCCTCTGGTAGAGAGTGAAATAAGAATCTACTTTAAGAAAGATTGTTTTCTCTGTGTTAATTGCTGTGTCGTAGTGTTAAATTATATGTGAATTGACCTTGAGACACTAAAACATGGAGCAAAAGGAAGTGCCCAGCGACTCAGGAAACGATACCTCTAAATCAAAAGTTCCGTGATAAGTGGATACAGGGAAATTAATTTAATATTTATAAGATCGTGAGTCTTCTTTGTACTGCCAGCTACCAGAGGAGGGGCCATGGGGGGAGGAGGGTCAGAGGATAAGACCCATGGAGATCTAGAGGATATTACATTCTGAGATCACTGCATTCAGAGATGCCTAGTCACAGTGAGGAGGTGCTCCCAGGAGCCCTGCCTCCAAAGGCATCACTGTCTCGGGAAGTAGAGGACTCCTACAGGACGTGATCAGAGTTGCTCACAGCAAGATGGCCGTGACTTCTCCCACACTTCACTTAAGCACATAAAGTAGCATTAACTTCGTCCTGCAAACCAGCCTGTCCCCAGTGATATCAAAGACAAGACTGTTTCTGGAGCTGGTTTGCAGGCATGATGCTGTCTGTGATTTCACCTGTCTGTCTGGGCACTCAGGGAGAACAGGCCCAGACATAGAAGAACAACTGAGACTGAGGTTATTCAGAAGGCTCCTCGGGATATCAGTGGTGAGCCTGAGGCTCCCACTTAACCGGAATTTTCATAGATGGTTTGAGAAATGCCTATGGAGTTTTGTCATATCCTGGGGATGACTTCATGGCTTGCACAGACTGTGAGAATCTGAACCAACTTGTGATTCTCCAAGAAATGAGAGCTATTTTGTGCATTTCTGAATGTTAGATTCCAACACAAGACTTAACCCAAAAGTCCTACATACATATCCATTTTTGTACATTTTTAATTGTTTCTGTGTCCTGCCACGAATCCTGAAGGCTATCAGAGGCACGCTGCAGATTTTCCTTTCAGGAATATGTCCTTTCTCTTTTCTTTAATAGACAAACCTCCCACAGTGAGCAAGTGAAGGGACACAGGGACAGGTGCTAGGAAGAGTGTTCATCTGTGGAATCTTAATCCACTGCAGGCAGGGGAGTAATTAGTATAATCACCTTGGAAAACAGTTTGACATCAGTTCCTGAAGTCAAACACGCATATGTTCCACTCCACAAACATCCCACTCCCAGGTAAATACCCAAAAGTAATTCTCACTTGTGAGTGATCAGGGGCCCACACCAATTCTTGCCAACACCATGTGCAATAAGAAAAACCTGGAAGGAAGCTGTGTGCCCACTAGAAGAAGAATGGATCAATAAACTCTGGCACAGGCACACTGCAAAATGTTTGACAGAAATAAAAATCAGTAAATGCAATGCTTCTCCCAGTATGTCCTAGTACCGGAGATGTTATGTATGTGATAGAGTAAGGGCTGAATTCCCAAGAAGGTACATGAAATATATACCATTTTTATGAATTTGAAAATACTCCCTCTTATCCAATCCCCTGGTCTCATCCCCAGCTCTGTAACAGAACACAAGCTCTGATTCCCCCTTACCCCTCTCTCCTGCCCCCATCTCCTGTGACTCAGGAGGTAAACCTTCTTATCCAATCTTTTTTACCCCAACTCATCCCATTATCCAGCCTCTAACACCAGCAGGCATTCCCTGGGAACTCAGCAGCCATCCCAGTCAGGGAAACAGGTAGGCTAACTACACAGATCTTCACCTTGCACTCCTCTATTACAAATCCAATCCCCAAGTCTCATCCCCATCTCTGTAGCAGACTACCTATTGTGGCATCTCCTCCTCACACTCTGCCTCCATTCCCAGGGGCCTAGCAGATCCTCTTGGAACACCTTGTTTTTCCTCTTTGCTGTGGACCTCTCCCCATCCCCAGTCCACCCTAGCCCATCTCTAGTCCTAAGTGACAGCTCTCAATACCAAGAAATACATTTTACATAAAATCTCCAACGGCCACAGCTGGCAGGATGCCAGAAGAATTACCTACCAGGCAACTATCACAACCATACCCTCCTGAGAACCATAGAAAGCAACAGAAATTAAAGAACAAAATACCCATCCAAAAAAGACAAGACCAGATATCAGCACCTAGAATTATAATTATCCCAAACTCAGATGCCTAGGGGCCATGGTAAAAGTCAATAACAATCAATGTAAACATCAATAACAGCCAGTACAGTATGTCTCCACTAGAGCACAGTAACTCTATTACAGTAGGCCCTGAGATTTGCAATATAGCTGAAGCATAAGACAAGGACTTTAAAATGCTTTATGACTATGACAAAGGTCCTTAAAGAGGAAATGAATAAATCCCTTAAATAAATCCAGGAAAACACAAACAAGCAGTGGAAGAAAAGGAATAAAACAGCTCAAAGCTTGGAAATGTAATTAAAATCAATAAAGAAAATCCAAACGGAGGAAAATCTGAAAATGAAAAATTTAGGAATTCAAACAGGAACTTCAGAGGCAAGCCTCACCAACAGAATATAGAATAAGAAAGAGAATCTCAGGCATTGAAGACATGATAGAATAAATGGATACCTCTGTCAAAGAAAATGTTAAATCTTTAAAAATCTTGGCACAAAACACCCAGGAAATCTGGGACAGTATGAAAGACCAAATCTAAGAATAATAGGAATATAGGAAGAAGAGGAAACTCAGGTCAAAGGCACAGAAAATATTTTCAACAGTCTTACAGAAAAAAAAAAAAAACAAAAAAAACCCTAACCTAAAAAAGGAGCTACCCACTGAGGTAGCAGAAGCCAAAACACCAAAATGGATTGGACCAGAAAAATAATTCTCCTTAGCACACAATAATCAAAACACTAAGCATATGGAGCAAAGAAAGAACAATAAAAATTTCAAGGGAAAAAGGCCAAGTAACAAATAAAGGCAGACATATTAGACTAACACCTGAATTCTTAATGGAGAATCTAAAAGCTAGAAAGACATGCTCAGATATACTATGAACTCTAAGAGACCACAGCCTACTCTACCCAGCAAAACTGTGGATCACCATAGATAAAGTAAGACATTCCATGATAAAATCAGCCTTTAGAAGCCACTAGAAAGAAAACTCTAACCTAAAGAAGTCAGCCATACAATACAAGTAATAAATTATTCCAGACCAGCAAGTCAAAAGAGGGGAAACACACCCACCCTACCAGAACCACCAACACAAGAGCAACAATAACAACAAAATCATAGGAAACAACAAACACTGTTCATTGATAACTCAATATCTATGATGTCCAATAGAGGGACACGGGCTAACAGAATGAATGTGAAAACAGGACCCATCCTTCTACTGGATCTAAGTAACACATCTTGCCATCAAGGGTAGACATCACCTCAAGGTAAAAGGATGCAAAAAGATTTTCCAAGCAATGGTCCCAAGAAGCAAACTGGTATAGTTTTTGTTTGATCTTTTTATATTTTATTTTATTATACTATCATTTCTTAGAAGTTTGTTTGTTTTCAAATGAGAAACAAAAAGGGGTGGATCTGGATGGAAGGGAGACGTGGGGCAGAACTGGTGGGAGTAGAGGGAGGAGAAACTGAAATCAGGATAGAGATGAGAAAACTAGCCATTTTCAATCAAAGGTAAAATTTTTTTTAAAAAGGTATTTAGCCATCATAAAAATATTTAATATAAGCACATTTTAGGGAAAATACATAGGAAAACATGAGCATGGGAAACATTGATTAAATATAACATTCAATTTGGAAGCAGTATATAGCCAAGGAGCAGATGGGGGCTCAACAGGGGAGAAATTGATGTTTTGATCAAGATTCTAGCTTTTATTTTGCATGGCTGATCTAGGGTTGAGAAGAAAGCTTTCTTAGATATGAATGTATAGAGTCCAAAGACAGTGTCTTCTGATTAAAGGTGAGAATAGTACCTCCACCCAATTGAAACTTCTCTTTGCTTCTGTGTCAGCACAGACACAGCTCTCGACTTCACCGTGTTTCATGCCCCTTCCCAAGCCAACTCACACCATCTCGAGCTTCCAAATTACTTGTATTGACAGCCTGATAGATGAAGAAATACATAGCATTTCTGGGGAGAAAATTAATTTTGAAAGTAATTAAAGATGACTAGCTTCTGGTGGAATACAAAAGAGGTTTGCTTTCTGCAGAATGTCATCCTCAGAGTTTGAAACTCCACTTCAAGGCCCAGAAAACTAAAGAAGTCTAATTCTAATTATTCTTACAGCACATGCACGTCCTTTTCAAAGTCTCTATTGACTGTCTATGAGAGATTCTTATTATGTCAAACTCTCTTCCTTCCTTTGGTACTGACGATTCTAATAGAGGAGAAAACAAAAAAGGCTTTGTCCTTGAAGTTCATAAACTCTCAGAACACAAACCAACCTCTATCATCTTTAATATTAGTAAGCAAGGAAGGTGCAGTGGGAGTTCAGGTTGGGCTCTCTCTGCAGGGTGAGTGAAAGTTGACTTCAAAGCATCTTTGCCTAACATCTTCCACCGTTGCCACCTTCAAAAAAGAAGCCCAGATATATTCTTCAGGTGAAATGTTGTACTGGGAGGGACACAGAGGGAGTCTAGATAGAAGTCTCCTGGGCTAATCTCCTACACACATGTCACAGGCCTCTCTAAACCCTGAATAACTTACAGGCAGGGTTATTCAAACACATGGACTCCTTACAGCTAGCTCCTCCACCCCCTGTTCTGGTGGCCCCTTAACCTCTCCCAGTTCCTCTGGTTATACTCTGCAGTTATCCTGGAATTTCCAAACTTGTCGATCAGCCGTAAAGCTGAGAAATACTTTAGCTTCTGACAGATAAGCAGACTCCACCAAATACTTCAGGGTGCTTACACCTCCCAGGTCCATATTCAAGCTTTAATACTGATGACCAGGAACCCAGCACACCTGTCATGCTCTCCTAGTCCACTTCATTCAGCTTTAACCATACCTACAACCTGTGTGGCACAGCTCATCACACCGCAGCCTTTCCTCAGAGCTGGCTTCCTCTCATGGTCAGTGCAGTCCTTCACCTAGGATTCCCTTCATGAGGCCCAATAGAGATGGCCCATCCTGGCTCTATTTCTCTATAACCATGTTTTATTTTAATGGGGTTTTTAAACACAGTAAAGCGACTGTATCTCATTTTGAATTGGGTGTTTTTCTTTCTAAATGTTATGGAGACAGCCCTCCTCATCTTCTCGAGTCCATTTTCAGTACCTGGAGTCCTCCTGGCCTGGCCTTCTCTTGGCCCCTCCTTCACATTCAGTCCCCATGTCCTGGCATGCCATGGCTTAGCAAAGCTCAGACTTGAAGGGGACTTTGTTCTTTCTATCCTGTTTTAAAATGTTCCCCCCAATCTCCTGCTTTCTTGATAATTAACTATGCTAATTAATTTTTTTAAGCACTGCAGAGTCATTCCTCAGATTGCACAAAGGATAAGGTGATCCCCTCCTGACAGGTCAGTGACCGACTGTGGCACATTCTGACTCTTAGGTCTGGTCAGGTCAATGCCTCAAGGTTCAGTGTAGAAAGGCTCAGGCAAACTTGTAAGGTTAGAATTCACACTATAGCCTCTTTCCTCTGCTTCCCTGGTAGCAGCAGCCAGCTAGCCTCTTAATCATTTTCCCAGTAGGACTGCCCAGACCACAGGGTTTCAAAGACTATGGGTCCTTCAGAAATTAGAAGCCAAATTAGCGAGCCAAGAAAGGCAGACCTGCTTAGAAGGAGCAGTCACAGGCCTGTAAGTAGACCTCTTCGAGACTAGGGGTGTTGAGCTGAAAGCCCTCAGATGTTAACAGTTAAAAATGTTTACTCAATTTCAAGTGACTGTCATTTTCTTTTAAAAGATGTATAGACTTAAAGATGGCCCTGCCTCCCTCCACAGCCACAGCTTGTGGTCCCCTTCCTGGAACAGAGTGGAGCTGTCTTTGCTCCTTGCTAGTAGAATGAAACAAAAAGAAGGTTAAGAGGTCTCCAGGATTATGGATGCCTGCCAGAGATGCTCCGGGCCTCCTGCTCCAGGGGACCAGAGGTCAGATGAAATCACTCCCAAACAGTTCAAACAGCAGTGAGGAAAGGCCTCCGGGCTTCTTTGGGAGTGGCTGAAAACCTACTAAGCATATTGGACATTATGGAATAAAAGCAGCCTGGTGGCTTAAGCATGGCCTGCGACATAGCCCTGAGTTGCATGCCCAGCTCCTTCAGAGATGGAATCGCCATGAAAAAAGTCACTAGAGACACAATGGACCCAAAGCTTCCCACACTAAATGTTTGCCCAGTACTGTTTGCTGCAAATCGCTTACATTGTCTAAGTTTTTGTGGAATCTCCCTTAAGCCAGTTCTCAGTTGATAAATGGATTGTTTTTTTTTCCAATAGATGAAGAAGAATATAAGAGTGCTTTGAAAATGAATCACAGAACCCCCGGGGCAGTTGTCAATAACCCCATCTGTGTTTCTCCTGCATTGTGCCACCTCTTTGAATCTCTGAGCCCCAGCCCTGGCCCAGATCACCCTGGCATGAGGTTCTGATGAGTCCAGCTCCCGCTCTTGGTCCCTCCTTCGATGTTTTATTGCCTGGCTTTCATTTCAGCTTTGTCTGTCCATGGCCTCCCTTCCGTAGTGACACTGATGCACTAGGACCTCCCAGCCTAGCATTGGTCTGGGCTAGCACCCCTCCAGGTATTTAGCAATTCCAGGAAGGAGATAGATGGCGAGGACAGCTTTCACCCAGCCAGGCTGTTTCCTCCTCTCCCTGCAGTGTGAGCTGCACACCAATGAGGGCTGCAGGCACATGGTTCAGCACTCCATTATTTCTCAGTGACGGTTCCACCTCCTGCTTGCTACACACACTAAAAGGGCTCCAAAATGGTGCTTTGTCATTTTTCAAACCGCAGCAACTTCCCACTTATCATACAGGGGGTAATTCACTCCCACCACATAGACCCTCCCTGGAGCGTTGCTGAAGGACTGGAAATCCAGGCTCAGGAGGGAACATTCAGTTTTCATTTAAAGTGACATGTAAGGAGCCTTCCCTTCCTGACAAGTTGACACCATCCACCAATGCATTGTGGTGATGGGGCTCATATGAGGGTAAACCTAAGATGCTCCCAGATGTCCACACTGAGAATGCAGGCCTGTGTTGGGTCATAGACACACAAGAGGAGCCTCTTCAGCCAGATCCAAAGCCCAGATAAGTGCCAGTTTTTCATCATCTCCTGCAGCCTCAGGAAAGGGACTGTAGGGTATAAGGAGTGGAGGCTGGCTGGTTTTGTGTGGACTGACACTGTAGATCTGAAATGATGACCCTGGGACAGAGAGCCGGGATAGGTGAGAAGAGCCAAGTTTCTCTGCCTTCCTTTGTATCAAGGAATAGTCCAGAGCCATGGGCTGATTTGCCTCATGTGTGACTGGCCATCTCATCCTGAGGTTGTTCCTGGGAAGATCCAGTTCTCCAGGTATGTCAGAATCCTATCCTCCAGGTATGTCAGAATAACTATAGGACTCATGCTGGGAGAACTTCCTGTCACAGGACTCAGGCTCATATCCAAGGTCCCTCTGATTCTTGCATCACATTGGGTCAGTCCAATAGTGTGTGAGCAGCTTAACATTAATTAGTGTGACAAGTACCTGAGACAGTCAGCTATAAGGAGTGAAGTCTCAGCCTGGGGATAGTTGGCTCTGTTGCTTTTGGAGAATCATCTGTCTTTTCTGTCCTTCCTTCCTTCCTATCTATCTGTCTGCCTATCTATCTATCTATCTATCTATCTATCTATCTATCTATCTATCTATCTATCTCTATTATATATCAGTCTGTTTATCTGTCTATCATCTACCTATCATCTCTCTCTCTCTCTCTCTCTCTCTCTCTCTATATATATATATATATATATATATATATATACACACACACACACACACACACACACACA
>NC_034590.1:107549986-107558816 GCF_900095145.1 Mus pahari
CACACACACACACACATATCCACATCTCTATCTCTATATTCTCTACCTATCCATTGCCTATCTACACATGTATCTTCTAGCTACTTACTTATTTACTTATTTTTTAGTTCTAGGAATGGAACCAAGGGCCTCACATAGGCTCAGCAAATGTTCTGCTGCTGACCTCTTCCCCAGCCTGTTTGGGCATAAGACAGGTGACAAGCTATGACATGAGTCTTGTAGCAAAAACATCCATCTCAGAGCCACCACCTCCCAACAGTGCTGCCTTGGGGGAGGGGTACTGCAAGTCCAAACTGAGCACCTGGCAATGTCTGGCTGAAGCCAGGACCCCAAGCCCAGTCTCCAGGGTAGCAAAGAATAGAACTAGGAAGTACTGCCTAAGTCTTCAGAGGGAACATTTGGTTAGTGTACCTTGGTAAGAGGCGTTTGGTGGACCACAGAATAGCTACTGCTTATACTATCCAGGATGACCCCATTCCGAATTTCTCTAGTGTCATTAAAAAATAGTGTGCACATTATAAGACAGTGACTTTTTAAAATTCATATGTTAAATCACTTTTGCTCACAAGGGTGTCCACTCCATGGCCCACCATTGGCACTCTGTCAGCCACTGTGACCACTGAGTATGTTTCTAGCACTAGGCATGCCTCCACTTGTAGCCCGCCATGTGCACTACAGTACTGGACCTATTCCATTTCTAGTTATTAGGGTCCAGGTGTGTCTGAGTACATACTGCCAGTATTTTTGTTTTGCTGTGATCTTTTGGGAAGGCCACTGGCCATCCTTGCCACACTAGTCTATAATCCAGTCCCCTCCCACCTGTTGTGTTATCTTTGTGCCAACCTTCAGACCTCCAGTGCTCCTCCATGACCTGCCCTTTGATTCATTAGCCGCCACGTAGGTCCATACTTCCTGTTCTAGTCTCTTTACTTGGTTCTCACATATCTTGAAGCAAGTCTCCAGGTTCTCCTGTCTGCCTCAGTCTCTCAGCTCAGCCCCACCAGCTTTGCTGATCCAGGGGCGTACGATTTCTGGCTACATGGCAGTTAGACTATAGCTTGAGTATGCTCCAAAGGTCTCATGTATTAGAGGCTTGGCTTTCAGTAACGGTTGACTGTGGGACAAATGGACCATACCACCGGAACGAAGAACTGGTAAGGTTGAGTGAGCCCAAACCCTGTGAAAGTCAGAACTGAGTATGGTAGCCATGGGACCAGCTCCCTTCAAAGCTACCTGCTCTGGAACACCTAACCGTGACACTGCACTGAGAGGGCCATGACAAACAGCCACATAGGGAAGACACCTGGAGTCCTTCTCCGTGCTAATAGAGCATTATTACTGCCTCAAACTGAGCCAATGGGAAGCATCTATCCCTGGATCCCACCCTTCTTCTCAATGTTTATAAAGTCCCTAAACATATCGATTAAGAGCATAGGTTATTTCACCAAGAATGGTCTGAGAGTGACTGTTTCACTGAGCTGTAACACTTTGATGAAGAACTTTTTCTCCCGAAGCATTCATTGCTAGACCTTAGACATGTCTGGCAGGCCTGGCTCATGCTCCTGTTGCAGCTGCTGCCCCTGCCACTGGCATTGGCACTGCCATGGGCCTAGCCACTGCCCTGGTAGTGGATAAGACCTGGGACCCTGGCTACCTGCTCTGTACAAGCTTCCCGTCTGAGAGCTGTAACACCTTGGCTATTTCTAGCCGGACCAGTGACCCATGGAATCCCCAGTTCCATGGAGGATGACAATGGATCCTTTCAGAGTTGTGCACACTACTAGAGGAATAAAAATAGTTTTGCTGGACTGAGTTCTCATGAGCGATAAACAGAAGAAGCCTAGCTTTTCCCTGGAGCTTTTGGTTTTGGGTGTCAGAGTCACACCAAGGCTGGTGTCGAACCTTTTACATGTCAAGGTTTTCAGGTAAGTAAAACGTCTTTTATTTATGAAGTCGTTCAGTCACAGATATCTCATTATAGTTATAAAAAAAATGGGATCAATGCTAAGAGTTTCCAGATTTTTTTTTATTATTATCTACTTAGAAACCTTTCAGACTTTTTAAAAATGAACTTGCTCTCCTTGACATACAACCACAGACAATGGGAAACTCTTATGTGTTGAGTGTATGTCTGTGCTATGTATACAAAGAATGAAACCTTCAACCCTACAAAAGCCAGTGCTTGTCAATCCCTCATCTCCATTAAGATGCACAGATTTAAAGAAGATTGTTTAGATGGATGTGGACAGAATAAAGCTGAGAGGAGCCCCAAAGGGAAGAACTCACTGTCGTCACAGGAGCAAGGGTTTGCAAAACGGTGATTGCATCTCACTGCCCAGAGGAGTGGCAATGACTGGGGTCTGTGGATGGGTGGCCACTATGGCAACTGTAGACCTGCAGGGTGGACAAATGACAGTAGGGATAACTCTCTGGGTCTCACCTCTCTATATAGTTCCTTTGGGATCTCTCTCTTGCTGATCTCTGTGGAAGGCAGTTGTGTGAGGTAGCAATGGTCATCTTTCAGGGATACAAGGCAGAATACCACAGTATTCTCTTGAGACACAGAGCTGGACAGATAATGGACGACATCCAGATGCCATGGGCAGTTGGCAGGAGTGGCCAGTAGGTGTAGCATCTTGACCTGCTGGCCTCTGCTGATTTCTATATCCTACCATTATTATCTAGGCAGGTCATGAGAGCTTCTCCCTGTTTTTACATCCTGTGGGGTTCTTCATCTCCTAGGAGAACCCTGGGCTTTTCCATCCAGTCTCCTTGCTGTCCCTTGAGTCCCGGGTCCTTCACTTCATCACAACCTAATGCAGGAAGTCACGGAGCTCTGTCTCCCTGTCCTGGTCTTGCTGCCAGGATCATACACTATTTTTTGGTGAACAAAGATCGTGGCCCTACAGAGCAAGGTGCTCTCCACCCCTCTATTCACCTTTAGGTAGCAGCAGTCGCACCTCCTCAGGCATGGATCTCCCTGTGGTCTGTGCCCATGTAGGATGTGAGCTTCTGGGGCAAGGAGATGGCTTTGTCTCTGTTTGCCTATGGTGCTGGAGAAACACAGAGGGGAGTGTTCTTCAGCAACTAGAATAAAATGTTTCTTTAGAAACCTGGCCCTAGGACACACCACACCTCAAGAAGGCAAAGCATTCCCCAGGGTTCACCAGTAAGGATGGCCTCTCCCCAGCCAGGTGAGTGCTAGGTGATGAATTAACCTCTGCTTTGTGGAAACTCCAATGGGTTGTAGTTTACCAACTGTCTTCACCTTCCTTCTGCTGCTAGACCACTGACGGATAGGTTAGAAAGAGAAAGAACTCCTCTCTCATAGTCTGGAGTCTGGAAGATTCATCATCAAGGTACCAGCACCTGCCAGGGACCTTTCTTTTGTTCCTTCCTAGGGTGAAAGGAGAGAGAATGGAGGATGGGGGTTCAAATGCTATCACTCTTGTGGTAATGAACCCACTGGTTAGATAATGGCCTTAATCCTTTCCCAAGAGCAGAGCCCTTATGAACCACTCTGGTCAGCTGTAACTGTCAATTTAGCACAGTCAGAGTTCTATGAGAAGGGACTCTCCACTGTCCAGATTAGATTGGCTTGTGGACATGTCTATAGGGGTTGTTGTGATTGCTAACTGGGGTAGGAGAGCCTAGCCCACTGTGAACAGAATGATTCCCTGAGCAGGTGGTCCCGGTCTATGTAAGTAAGCTCTCTCTCTATGAACCTTTGAGCAAGCCAACAAGCAGCCATTCATCCAGGGTTTCTGCCTTAAGTTTCTGCATCGATTCTACCCTGACTCCCCTCAGTGATAGACGGTAACCTGTAGGTTAAGTAAATCCTTCTGTGTCCTAAATTATTTTTGGTCAGAGTGTTTTATCACAGCAACAGAGATCAAAATAAGGCAACAAACAGCCTCTTACCAAAATTCCACCTCTCCAGACTGTCCCATTGGAGATGAAGTTTCCCCACCTGTGAACTTCAGGGACAACAGCCTTGGCTAAATCACACAAAACAGCTGCACTGGAATGCTCTCCTGGTGAGACGTGCCCTATAAACTGGTTAGAGTTGAGTGTGTTAAAATTGGGAGTCTTGGTAGGTAAGTAGAGAAAATTGGAGCTTGCAATGTTTTTCCTTTTTTCACTTTAAAGGCAGTAAACTGTTCAGAAAGTGTTCTCAGGGTAACTAGCCAATTACATCCCTGTGTCCAGCAGGCCTTGAGGTTGGGACCACCCCTCCCCACCAAGTGTTACCTACCATGGGAAGACATGCAAGGTCACCAAGAGGGCAGAGGCAGGTTCGTAGGATGACTTCTCAGCCAGCTTAGAGAGCGAAGCTCTTATGATTTCTTTCATAGGCATCTACAGCAGCTATCTTCTCTTCTACCAGCCTGAACTAAAAATCTGAGTTTAGATCTCTGGCTTATACCTTTTCAAGGTATTGGGACAGGAGCGGTGACATATAGTGCTCACTACAGGGGACCAAGCCCCAGAGGACAAGGCTGATTCCACAGAAGACCATCTCTAGCTTGCTCATCTCCCCCTACTTTGCCAATCCTGGCCATGAGCTAACTGCAGACCAGGGTGAGGACAGAAGCTAAAGTTCCTTCACTATGGTCTCCAGAGAGATTTCTAACGTACCCAGCAAGTCAAATAGACACCCAGTTTAGAGGGCGAGGAGCAGAACAAGATGAGAAGATCCTCTCCAAAGCAGAGAGCTGGTTAGTCTCTGAAGGAGAGGAAGCTTCCATGAAACCTGTGGTCACCTAACTATACATGAGACCCATGAACGGAGTCAGGAGTAGAGCCTGGGGCTCTTAAGGCTGCTTGAGCCAAGAGGTGGGAGAGTAGAGAGACAGCCAAGAGCTGTATGTAAGCCAGGGCCAATGGCAGAGCCCAAAGCAGCCGGAGACACCAGGGAAACAGCTGCTGGTCTGAAGGCAGACACTCACCAGCAGTGCTTTCTTGCTTCCATGTGTGGCCCTCATATTCCTTGGGTGCAGACAATATTTAAGTGATTTAAATCCTAGTGGAAAATAGATCTGAATGAATTTCATTAAAAGAGAAATATGTACTTTGAGGCCCACGGAGAGCATAGGTAGTAAAATCCTGGGGCCATTAAATGAAGGCTATGAAGAGTGTGACAAGGACATCTGAGCATAGACAGTGTCCCAATGTCCTGTCCACCTCGATATCCTTAGAGATTTGAGTGTCGGGCATAACGGAGGGACCAGTCCCTCATGCTGCTGCTACTTGGGGACAGTTCTTGTTTACCTCCTCCCACTGTCTCTTACTATTACTATCGGTGGTTTCCCTGAGCCAGTCCATAGTCATCTCCCAAGGACAGGATGTCACTGATCTCTTGGAGCTGTTAGGTGGCACTCTGTGATCCTACTCTCAGAGCTGCCCTTCTGTCATGGGTTGCTGTCTGTGACGGTTACATGCATGTGGCTAAGCCAATCACAGTCCCCCAAGCCTGACTCCTACAACAAGCACACACATGGACTCATTGTCACACAAATTATCTCCAAACTCACCAGGCAGGAAATGCCACCTGGACTCCTGAGCCCGGTGAGGCCACTATGGGAACTCATGGTTTGAACTCAGATGAGTTGGTGCTGCCCGGGGTCTTCTTCCATGAGCCACACCATGCCTGCCTGGACCTTTGGTTTCCTTTAACGTTTGTTCTAGTTTGTCATGTCTGTCATGACAGTAGTGAAGTAGCACAAACAACATTTACGTAACCTCTTAAATACAGATGAGTGGGGTTTTGAGGCTTAAGTATAACTGTAAATGCCTTTGTTCTGAACAAAACTGCACTTTAGGGTCACACCAGAGATGCTCTGGGGCCACTGCCCTCAGTGTGAGAATTGAGTTACCTTTGTGTTCTTTGGGTCATTCAGAACCATTTTCTCTAGGTCTTTGTCTTCAGCTCTATAGCTCATACAGTGAATGACCAACTGGGCCTTTTGGGCAGCCCAGAAAAGATGGACCCAGAACAAAGGTGGGGGACAGAAGGGGGAACAAGGAACGGAAGCATGCAGCCCCCACCCCCAGGTCTTTCTCATAGCTCAGATCCAGTGAACTTAGCTAAAATGGAAGTACAGAGAGATGGCCCTTGAGATATGTTGGGTCAGGCCCTAAACAGAAAAGGTACCTAGCTATGAACATATTTCCATATACCAGGTGACTGCATTTTCCCCTTGAACTCTGACTTCCCACCAGTGCCTATACTTCTGTCTATCTGAAAAATATGATAGGTCAAGATTGATATCTATCTATCTATCTATCGATCTATCTATCTATCTATCTATCTATCTATCTATCTATCTATCTATAGGTAACGACATGTTTCATCTGGTAAAGGTACTTGCTGGGCAAGCCTGATTGCCAGGAGCCATGGCCTCAGTCATGGCCTTGTGGATATTTTCTAGTTTACATAAACGATCCTGAGAGAACATTCATGGTCATAACAGTAAGAATGTTTAGGGGAAAAGAGGACACTGTGACCATTGGTTCCAGGAGCTGAAGATTGCCACCTGACCTTCAGAGAGCCCCCAGGCTCTTCCCCCCTCCCTTGGAGCCTCCTCTTCCTTATGCTTATATTGCTGCTCCTGAATAAAGTTTTCAGAGCTTGATCAGTATGATTGATTTGCTCTCATTCTATGTTCAATTCCAAATTCCTTACAAAAATTGTATAAAGTTGTTTCCAGTATAAGCAGGGCCATTATCTGTCTTGATTTTAGGCAATCCCATAGCAGTAAAAGCCTTGAAGCAAAATCAATTACATTTCTAGAAGCTTCTCCTGTATGTAGAGAAGCAAAAATGAGTCCTGAACAAGTGTCAGTACAAACACGTATATATTTCAATTTTCTAAATTCTGAATAATGAGATATATTTATTTGCAAAATATGATTGGGCATAAAGCCTTGTGGATTAACCCCTAAATGATGAACTTGAGACAATGTAAGACAGTCAAGACATTTCTTTAAAATCATTCTAGCTTGCTCCTTAGCGGTATTATGTAGGAGCCTTAAGGTATCATTAGAAAGATTAATTATATTGTGACCACATTTGGCCAAAACAATAGGATCTGAAACTAAAGCTTCTCCTATCAAATATTTGTCAATACAGTCATTGCGTACAGCTAAAGGTCCGTGAAGATCAGAATGAGCTCTTATATGACCAATATAGAAAGGATTTTTTCAAGCAAGAATGGTGTTTTGTGCCATACCACCTTCAGTAGGATCTGTGTGACAAGTTCCACAGACTGAGGCAATTGACCTCAAAAGGTCCTGTAGGTGTATGAGTCGTATTAGAAATCAACAAATGTAAAGGCAAAGCATTATCTATATAAGTAACAAATTGTTTTTCAGTAGCTCTTTCTACTTGTAAGGCCAACAACCCTTCTGAAGTTAAAACTTGAGGAGAGGTAGGATCAGCACTCCCCCTAAGAATATTAACTAAGGGTTTCAATTCTCCTGAAGTAAGCTTTAAATAAGGACAAAGCAAAGTAATATTAGCTAACAGCTTTTGAAAATCATTTAAAGTTTTAAAATTGTCCCTACAAATAATTATTTTCTGAGGAAAAACAGCTTGATCTGTAAGCCTAAAACCTAAATAATTATAAGGATCTTGAGTTTGCACATTTTCTGGAGCTATTTGTAATCCTTTATCAGATAATGCCTGTTGTAAATTTCTATAACATAGAGGCAAGTCCAGAGGATCTTTCCCTGCTAATTAGATATCATGCATGCAATGTATAATGTATATTATTGGTTATTGTTGTCTATTAGGCTGAATGGCTTGTGCCACAAGTGCCACAATTTTTTGACATGATGTAGGACTGTTAGCCATGCCTTGAAAAAGAACTATCCATTGACACTTTTTCATTGACTCTTTAAAATTAATAGAAAGCCCAGCTGTCCTTGACTCTCGGGCACAGTGCAGTGTAACTTACCGGTTTCTGCTGTCCAATTTGAGACTGCTTTTCAAACAAGTTAAACTAAGTCAAAGGATGGACAGCCAGCAGGTGAAGTTTTAACCATTTTTTTTTCAACATAAAACACAGAACAACAATCATTCAAATAACAAAACAAAAACAAACATAAATTGACAGAAATGTGGACAAATTGGTACACCAAGGACAGACACTAGACAGAGAAGGAATAGAACTTGATGTCTCAAAGGGACCCAGATATCCTAACCAGAACTAAGAATATCTCCATAGGAGCCAGAGAGGAAGCAGGGCATCTCTCAATTTCCTCCTGTCCTTAGGAGAGCTCTGAAATAGCTTATTTCTATTTTTCCTCTCTTTTGCTAAAAGGTCCCGAACACGGAATAACTGCTTTTCTGAAACTTATTCTCTCTCTTTCTCTTTCTCATGTTTAAAGTCTAATTCTTTATCTTGTTTTTCTGGGAATTCTGCCAGAGAAAGGAGAGGCGTCACAGTGGTAACTTCTGATAGCTGCTCCCTAGTGCCCTGCTTTTCTAACTTTCCTAATTACTCCTCAACTTGTCAAATTCTTTCATTTATATATTTACCATTCCTACTTCTGGGAATTATGAACAACATAAATGTGCTTGAGCTAAAAAATTTTTTCTAACACCTGTTATTTTGTTTTTGTAGTTTTGTTTTTACTCTTTTTATTTATTTTATATTATTTTAAATCCTATTCCTCCTACCTGGAGCAGCTCTTGGCTGTGAACAAATTTTCTTAACCCATATTCCTCATGTCTTGAGGGATTCAAGACTGACCTGCAGGGAGAATCAGTGGGGATCCAGGGCAGGAGAGAGAGAGAGAGAGAGAGAGAGAGAGAGAGAGAGAAGAGA
>NC_034590.1:107559001-107590672 GCF_900095145.1 Mus pahari
ATCAAGCTCTGAAAACTTTATTCAGGAGTGACAATATAAGCATAAGCAAGAGGAGGCTCCAAGGGAGGGGGGAAGAGCCCAGGGGCTCTCTGAAGGTCAGGTGGCAATCTTCAGCTCCTGGAACCAACAGTCACAGTGTCCTCTTTTCCCCTAAACATTCTTACTGTTATGACCATGAATGTTCTCTCAGGACTGTTTATGTAAGCTAGAAAACATCCACAAGGCCATGGCTGAGGCCATGGCTCCTGGCACCTGATGATCTGAATTCAATCCCCTGAGCCAGCATAAAGGTGAGAGGAGAGAAACAATCCACATGTAGTCTAACCTCCACATGCACACTGTATGTAGTACAAGTGTGCCTGTAGTCATATACTCACACACGTACAAACATCATGCACATACACAATAGTAGTAACTTAAACATTTATATTTTCAATAGATAGAAGCTTATATTGTTAATGTCAATGTCCCCTCTGCTCCTGTCTTCCTTTACAATTCACAGGCTTTCTCCTTCTACCCTGAAGAGATATCACAACACCCACCAATGGAGCCAGGAGCCACCACAAGGGGCAGGAGAGAGATTAGGTGTGAGGAAACAGGAGCCTCGGGAGCCTGTCCCTGACACTGATGGTCAAGAACAATTTCTTTTGTGCTCATTTATCTTCATCTACAAAGCCACAATCACAGAGCCATCTGAACCTTGACCTCATAGGGTGACAACTGCTCTGAGGCAGTGAGTGATTTCTCTTCCAAGGTCCCCCAGGATATAATCACCAACTTCTCTCATGCTGTCAAATCTGCAGACAGAGAATGTTCCTGTCTGAGGCAGGGCACCTCATAGGGAGAGTCTTCTTCTCTTTCCAAGGGCACAGCAACCTTCTAAAGGCAAATCTGATAAATTCAACTCTAGGCACAGAGTTAGATCTGTGGAAAGACACACCCAAACCAGATCCCTCTCTGGGGTGTGATTCGGTGACTCCACCTGGCCACATCTCCCCACCCTGCCCGAGGCCATGGCTCCTCAGAGATGGAGGCTCCTCAGGGATGTCTCATGGCTGCCACTACAGAAGCACCCTGGCCCTGACATGCCCAGAAAGAAGATATGTGCTGTCTAGTGGGCCCTGTTTCTGTAACTTTGTGTAGCTACTGAACACTCAAAGAGAAGTGACCAAATCTGCTAAAAGATGTCAAGACGTCACTGGGGAGACTGAACAGTAAGCGTCTTGTGTGTGCAAAGAGGAAGCCAGGAGGCATGAACTAATGTGCGAAGAATCATCTGATCCCATTGGAAAGAGGAAGCCAGTCACATGATCCCAGGGAAGAAGGAAGCCACACAGTCAGTCTCACTGATGGTAGGAGGTCATGTGGTCTCACTAAGAATGGGATATCCTCACTCTCTTCCCTGGGAGTACATGCTCCATGTTTATAGTTGATGAGTGTGAACGCAGGACATAGGATGAGCTATGACAGAGAGGGTTGGCTTTGATGGTCCAGCAGAGGTGGAGGAGTAGGGGCAGAGGCAAGAGCTACAGTAATGCAGGCTGAGGAACCTTTGCCGCATTGCTAGGTGTTTCATGTGCTGAGAGGTGTGGGGAAGCTGGGGAGAGTTCAAATCTTTAAGAGCCTCTTTGCTTCTCTAGTATACCAAGCTCTGAGGGAGGCTGTCAGGACAGCAGTTATAAAGATTCTGTCACTGAACAAGTGCCACTCACTAAGGAGGGGCACAGCCAGGTGGTAACACTGCTCATACTTGGTCCCAGACCCCTGCCCTTTACAACCTCCAGAGAAACATATAGTCCAGAGGGTGGGTGCAACTCATTCTAGCGGCCTGGTTATATCCTCCCCGCAGAAAGAGGCTGTTCTCAAGGGGGGCTGTGTTTCTGCCAAGGGACTTCTGAAAGAGGTGGAGACAGAATGGGCAGGCAAAATGGGAGACTCCCTTCAGGCGAAGCTTCAGGGCGAGCTCTCTATTGCTACAATGATGCTTACCTTTAGTTTAAAGGTTTATCTTGTTGCTACACAATATTTTTAAAACACAGAAGCACAAAACAGCATCAAATGAAAAGCACAGGGAACCCACTTGGCAGCTTCAAAAAAACCCCTGCTGCATGGCTTTCTAGTCTTCTTTTCTCCTTAGAAGATATTGCCCGTTACTCTGAGTAACTACCCCCATTGTTCTCCAAAACCTAACACAACGTGATGGATACTTTAGGGAAACAACAGGACCTTGAAAGCATAACATAAAGCTAAAATTCACCAGTTAATCTTCCCATTTCTTTCCACTTTTTACTTCTTTGACCATTTCACATAAGTACGTAATGCACTTCAGTCATTGCATGGCCCCCGCTCTCAGCTCTCATTCCACTCCCTCTCAGTGAAATCATCCTTCCAATGCTGGGCTGCTCTGGGGTCCTCCTAGCTCCCCACCTCCCTCCTGGGCATGCCCTTTTTGTGTTCTGCATAGCTTGGATGCTGGCTCAGGGCTCCTCATGAGAGGAGCTGGACCCCCTGAGCAAGGAGCCTACACCCAAGAGCCCAGCAGCTGACCCTGTGGGGCCACAGCAGCTGTCACCAAGGATTTCCCACCAAGGATTGTCCTATCAGCATAGGGTCATTCCACATGGTATGGAGGGTTGTGATTTGCCTGAACATCCATGCATAGTTCATATCTTTTGACATTCCATTTAAATGTCAGTCTTTATTTTGGGACTTGATGTTTTGTGCAGACTCCCCCATGCTGACTCTCTGCCACATACCCATGAGTCCTGTAAGCACTACATGATTTAGCCACCTATTTTCTCATCATAGGAATTCAATGACCCCATTTTCCAGCATCATACATGATAGAACAACCCATTTGGATCCATATTTACACACACACACATACACACACACACACACACACACACACACACACACACACACATGAAGGTTTCTTTCTAAAGGGCTTTCGTTTAGAAGTACAACTTGAGAGCACCTGCACATTCACTAACTTATATTAATGTGTTCTTAACTATGGTCAACCCTGTTCCTTGTCACCTCTGATTCTGACACACCACACCCAGGGTCCACACGCATCCTAGGCTAGGTCTGACACATAATAGACCACAACGCTATGGTGCACATGATAGACCACAACGCTATGGTGCAATGTCAGAAGTTTGGAGGTCCCTGCAGAGACCTCCTTCTCCTGTCAATGTGAATGCTATTGTTTCTGCTGAGGGCTTGGAAGGAAACACAGAGCACGGTGCTCGGCTGCGTGTGGCTCTTCATCTGTTGCTGTTCACTTTCCTATTGATTGGGTGACCGTCACCCACCTCTGGCATTGATTGTACTGCAATCTCCCCCCAGCCGCACCTTCTGTTTCATCTTATTTATCGTATTGTCTATCGTTGGAAACATAAAACTCAATACAACTGCATTTACTCTTCCTTCTGTGAAAAATTTTTTTTTTTAATTTAAGCAATCTTTTCCTACCCTCAGAGTTAAAGAAATTCTTCTAAAATGTATTTTAAAACCATTAAAACTCTGTTTCCTTTATTCCGATTTTTTGAGTCTATTTCTGGCAGGCAGCATTGTTTTGAGGTTATGCTGGAGCCGTGCTGTCCCCTCAGCTTCCTTGCCCTGTCTATTATGCCATTGATTTGCATAGGAACTGAGTGAGTGGGAGGCACTGAATTAGACCTAGCAGTCATCCTGCTCAGGAGAGAACTTGGGGCCTGCGGGGATAAGGCAGCCACTTTGTGTGACCAGCACAGAGGTAGAAGACAGCCGTTGGCCAATGGTGTATTCCCTGACCTCTGTCCCCATTTCCATGAGCCATAGGGACAGGTGAAGTTGTCAAACAGGCCCCTTCTCTCCAGCGTTCAAGGGTACCATCAGGAGAAGGCCTTTGAAGTCTCTTCTTGGTGAGTAGAAGCTCTGTCAGGAGGCAGGACACACTGTCTCGAATTTCTCTACAGTGGATTCTTCAAAATTATTTTCGGAGTTTAAAAGCAAGTGGGAGTAATCCCAAGAAGGAGGGATCTCATGCATGTTCTTTTCTCGGTCCTCCATGTTTGTCCCAAGTCCTTTCAGGTTTCCATTCACTGCCTCAAACACTGGTTTCCATCTATCACCGAGAAGCACCCAAATGTACCCAAATGTAGACTGAAAGCCTCTGTGGGTTTACACTAGCAATGACTCTAACTTGGCTCTGTGCTGTCTGCAGGGATAACCCAAGGTCACAACAGAAGGACAATGGGTCCACTTTGTCCAGCATAAAACATTTTCTCTGAACTCGTCTCTCCCAAATGTATTTGTTCAAAAGCGATGCTTTCTCTATGCTTTCTCTCATATGTAAATTCAAGTGACAATGGAGAGGGACAGGTAGCTTACCTTTGGGCTCCATGCTCACCTCATTTCCCTTTACAAAATATGGTACTTCTTTTTTTTCTTTTCTTTTCTTTTTTTTTTTTTCTTCTTTTTTTTTCCCCCAGACAGGGTTTCTCTGTGTAGCCCTGGCTGTCCTGGAACTCACTTTGTAGACCAGGCTGGCCTCGAACTCAGAAATCCGCCTGCCTCTGCCTCCCGAGAAATATGGTACTTCTAAGGTGTGGACAGCTCTGGTCATCATTCAGCATGGGTTGATGTTCCATCCTCTACGTAGAACCCAGAAGCTTCTGTCCATCTTGAGGATGATGCTTGAGCAGGTTCTCTTCCCCTGTGGAGATCCCATTCTTCTTCCTCTGCCCAGCCATAACCCTCCTTCCCCCCTTCCAACCCTTCAGTCCCCATAAAACTCTCTACGTTTTCCTCTTCTTTATTTCTTCTTGACAATGGTTTCCTGACACACATGCATGGTGGTCATTTATCTTTTTGTCAGCTATTTGCATGCAGGAAGGAAAGCTCTGGAAAATGAGCATGAATCCTCATTCGTTTGTGTTGCTCATACTTTATCTCCAGCTCTTTCAACTCCATCTGCATAGTGACTCACAGGAGACAAAGTACTAGGCATGTGTTGTCTGGAGGGCATTGGCAGGATCCCAACTGCCCCTTTCAGAGTTCTTCCTGAAAGGCGAAGAGAATGGTGCTTAACATGTAAAGATACAGACATTGGCTGCCAACCACTGTCTTCTCATCTGTGTCACCATGAGAACTCAGAGGTAGCCCAGGAAGAAGGACAAAGAGGAGCCAAAAGGGTCAGCAATATTATTTGAGTCCCCAGATCACTGTTTTTCAAACTTCCTAATGTTGTAACCCTTTAATATAGTTCCTCATGTTGTGGTGACCTGTTAACCATAAAATTATTCTTGTTGCTACTTTATAACTGTAATTTTGATACCATTGTAAATTGAAACATATATATATATATATATATATATATATATATATATATATATTGAAATAGAAGTTTGCCAAAGGGGTTGCAACCCATAGGTTGAGAACCGCTGCCCTAGATCATGCTGTGTCTGAAGCTACCACAGAATGACAAGGTCTATGAATCAATCAATGTCTCTTGGCTGGAGATCCCAGCAACCCTTAGTATACTTGATACTATAGAAATCCTTGCCGTGAGCCACTCCTGGAGAGCTAGCCCTTACCTAATATCCACTGGCTCCACACTCAAGAAACACATAGTGTGAGGCCCATACTATGCAAAGTAAACATATGCCTTACTAAAGGGGACCTCTGTGTTTAGCAAAAAGGGTACCTAGGGATCCTCAGGTGAGTAGTCACTAGCTTTTCCTTTGAGTCACTGGTGTATAGATGGGATATGGCCCCTGTCAGGAATGTATGTTGAGCCTGTGACTGCCTGCCACAGCCCTTCTGCAATCTTTTTTTCCTGTTAACACACCTGCTGGGATTAAACAGCAATGTGAACAGCCCCAGAGGAAGGATAAGCATCAGCATCAATGACTCAGTCTGCTTCCACTGCACCCAAGAGATATTTCCTAAAACTGTGGCCCAGTTTTAGCAAATGAGTAGAGAACTCACCTGGGTGCTATTTTTATACTTGCATAGCACATCTTACTATATTATATTATTTAGTTACATTATATATTTATGTAGAAATATATGTATACTTGGAAATAACTTGAGTCACACCCTTGTACAGTGAGTCACCAACTCCCATCCCCTACCATAGTATCTTATATAATAAGAATCAGCATAATAGCATAGAAGGAGCAGAAGAAGGGGAGCATCAGGCCAAGCATTAGAGTTGATGCCTCTACACCTCTTGCTGAGTAATGATAGTTGTCCTCTGTCTTAGCTTAGAGAGCCAGCTTGGCACAGCCTAAAGCCATCTGAGTAAAGAATTGCCTAGATCAGACTAGACTATGAGCATGTCTTTGGGGGATTGTCTTGATTGTTAATTGATGTAGGTAGGTTCAGTCCACTGTGGGCAGTGCCATTCCCTAGACAGTGGTCTTTGGACTGTATAAGAAAACTAGATAAGCATGATCCCATGACAAGCCAGCAAGAAGCCTTCCTCCATGGTTTATGCTTCAAGTTCTTGCTGGAGTTCCTGCTCTGACTTCCCTCAGTAATATACTATAACATGTAAACTGAAATAGACGTTGCTTTTTGGTGGGTGTTTTACAGGGGCACCCTCATTATTGGTGTTTAACAGCTTCCTTATTTCTGGAATTGGAGTTAGTACATGCTGATAGATACCTGTCATGATCAGTGCTTGTTTGACACATGTCAATCTCAGAATCCACATTTATAAAAGCACATGGGCAGGAGGAAAATACTTTCTGATACAAATTGTAAAGGGGCAGCCAATCCCATCTGCAAGGAGGGAAGAAAATATCCACAAGTTACCAATGGCCATACTCCCACATTAAGGGTTTCTAGAATGTGACATCCAATGTTTAGGGCCCAAGCTCAAGGTTAAGTGTGATCACAGAAGATAGATGTCCTGAAGGGCCTACTGCTACAGAGCAATGATCTCTAGCCACTGCTGCTGGATTCACCTCACCCATCATCTCCTGAAGTTGGTTATGATAGATTTTCAAGAATCCAGTTTAAGTTCTCTCTGGATATCAGACCATAACTCCAGAGACGTGGGTCTTGGCTCCTGGTGTAGTTAACCACAGCTAACAGGAGAGCTGTGGACAAACGCCAATGCTTATGCAAACAGTGAGGCTGCTGGGGAATGTGCCCAGGAGGACTTGAGCTTGCCTGGCCATCATCCAAACACTGCAGGGCTTGTGATCATGGTGCAGTTGAGACACACTATAAATCTGAAAGGGGATACATTTTGAATATTCATGCTAATAGTGTCAGAAGTTCTCAGTCAGACTCCATACTCCTAATTTTAGACCCAGAGGTGTATCTGAGGAAAGCAGGTTGGGAGAGCCACATAAACCATCTTAGCAGGGGGCTAATAGCTCAGCTATTTAAAATCTCCGACATCAAGAGAGCCATGTGGGCATTGAAATGTGAGTACCTCAGAGGCATGGAGCACATTGAATAAACCCCCAAATGCCCTGAGCTTCACAGCAAGGGGGCCATGCTCAGTCATCTAGAAGCAGAGCTGGGGGGAAAAACTGTCCATGTCCCGTAGGTGCATCATGGGGATCCCTCTCCAGAGATGGGCTATGATGCCAGGAATAGGTTTTCAGGAACCTGTATGCTGAGGCAGGCTTCATCATAGAACTGTTCAAGGTAAGGGAATGAATGGGCCAGCCATGACTGGGCTCCAGGCATCATGCTTGCCTAGCCATGTGTGGTCTACATTTCTCAGCAGTGAGACCACTAGACACAGTCAATACTCTCAGGAACGTGGGTGAAGAAGAAGCACAGGCCTTGTGGGTGTGGCTGACCCTGGACAAGTCTTTCTCTCCCTCTTCCACCAGTTGCTCTAAGCAACTCCTTCCTGGCTGATCATTTTCCTGGCCTAAGTGGCTTCTCTAGTAGGTTCTCCGGCTTCGCCCCCGAGGGCTTCTAGCCTGGGCTTTTCCATATTCCCATGACATCAGCTCTGAGTCTGTCTCTGTCAGTGTGAGGTTATAGTAGAGTTGCATCACTTTAGGGGTTTACTCGGGTGCCCAGATCGCTTCTTGGTTCCTCTGCAGGCTGTAGAGACACAGTAAGATAGGCAGAACTACCCTCTGCTCACAGACATGGGCTAAAGTGCTGTGTTCCGAGAACATTCAAGGAGAGAGGGAGCTTGCTTTCAGGCTGGAGGACAAGGGGGTTTCATGGCAATGATATTTAGGAGACATTTCCTGACTTTCAATGAAGAGATGAACAGAAACTCAGAAGTAATGTTGTCTGGAACTTCAAAGGGGTGTGGATGGTCCCTAGCACTGAGGACTTTGGCTCTGAAGAATCTACTGTCCTCATTATTCCTGGCAAACTTGTTTCCAGTCAGGAAAGCTTTCAAGGAGAAGTCAGTTTCCGTTCCTGTTTCTGATCCCTGATCTCCATTACGATGCACTGACATGAGCTTCAGATGAACTGGGGGTGGGGAGGTAGGGAGAGGAAGGTTTGGTGGGAACATGGAAACCACAAGATCACAATTCCAGACTTCACTGAGACCCATGCCAACCATTTTCATCATAGTCGAGACATCCTCAGTGAAGCCAGACAGAGGTTTGGTAGGAACAGGGAAACCACAGACCAGGCACAGACACAGACACAGACACAGACACAGACACAGACACAGACACAGACACAGACACAGACACAGACACAGACACAGACACAGACACAGACACAGGCTCAGTCCTGGCAGGTGGGCCCTCCTAGTGTGTACTGATCACACCCCTTTGACAATAGCTTTATCATCCTGAGGCCACAGCTTGTGTCCCAGCAACACTCCAAGGGCCTTCTGGGAAAGCAGTATTGTTGCTCTGATGGACAGGTGGATTGCAGGCCATTACCCTGGGCTAATCTGGATTCTGCTGCAGAGGATTAGTAGAAGAGCAGTTGGGTGATCCTCGATCTGACTGACCAGGCTAGAGAAGGGGGTGGGGTAGAGTACCACAGCGCTCCAGGGTTGGATCAGTCAGTGGTTCTGATGACCTATGAGCATCTGATAACCCTGAGGCCACAAGGGTGAACCATGGGGAGGGGATCTATCTCAGGTTGTTGCCTCTGAGGGGCACTGTCAGCTATGTAAACAGCAATAGCCTCTGCCCTGGGAACAAAGCACCAAGATGTTGAGGTTAAGTGAGATTTCTAGGAGACAAAGCTTTACAGCTATGTGATCTGTGGAAGGGGCAGTAGAGCATGAGCATCTCTCCCACTGTGATGGAAATGGTTGGCGTGGGTCTCAGTGAAGTCTACACCAGATTGGTACCCAAGGGAAAAAAGGAGATTGCTCTGCTATGCCTGGCTGGGACTCATGAAGCTATGTGAGCAGAGAGATGTCTTTCTTTCTTCCCTAGGAAGGATCATCTCCTGCTGCTGGTTTTCAACAGATGGGGGCAAGACTCCCTCCTGCCCCACTTCAACACACTTCAAAAGGACAGAAAGGGGGCATCTCATTGCTCAGGGGTCATATGGGGTTTTGGGGTCTACAGTGCTTACCAATCCCCATCCCACAAGCCTGTCACCTGCCGAGCAGCTTGTGTAGAAAGCCCCAGAACAGGGTTTCTGGGGGCCTTTTCATGGCTTTGCTGCATCATGCTCACACACTTGGGTGCCTGTGGTGTTTGGAAAGCTCTGGTGAGAATCTGGGGTTTATCTTCTGTAATGGAGGGCATCTAGGATGGCAAGGAAGGGACTCTGCAATGACAGCCTGCTCTGGGCCTCCCACCCTGCAGCCTGTCAAGGCTTCTCAAGCCCAGGTGAGAGCCCATGGGCTCTTACACCTGTGCCATCTCTGCAAGTACCAGGGAAACACAGACACACCCAGGTTACATCAGATGACAGGGGAGCACATCATGACCAGACCCTCTGGGTCTGGCTCTCATCACTATGACATAGGTATGCCAGTGTCCCTCCTCCTTCACCCTGTCAGAGCACCAAAACTCTGACAGACTAAACTCTGAGCATCACCAAGTCCGAGCATAGCATGAATAGAAGTGTGGGAGAGGAGGTCAGGATGAGAGGAGACAGCCATCGTCTGTGGGACACATGGTGAACCAGGTCACGGCCACGTGCTGTTAATCAAGTGTCTAGGTTCCAACAAATCCCCAGGGCACTGGATTTGGAGAAGCAGTTTGAGTCAGCTGCCCTTGGATATGAGTTATTCTTGTCTAGACAAAGCTCCAAGCCTGTGGCAAAACTTTCCTGCTAGGAAGACAACCATACCACTTCCTTCTTGGGGATCTCATTAAGAAGAGAAGCAAGTGGGGGCAGGAAGCAGAGAGGGGGAAGCAGGGTGGAGGAAGGGACTGAGAAATGAAGGGGGAGAGGAGAGATCATATAGAGGAATGAAGAGGATTGTTGGAGGGAGACAGTGGGAAACGGAGAAAGAAGAGAGGACTGGATGAATGGAGGAGAGGGGTGAGGGGAGAGAATAGGGTGCCATCTTGTCAGCCTCCACTTTCTTTGGCTTCTGCTTGGGCATTCTGGAGACATACGTCATAGTTGAAACTTTTCTCTACTAGGAAAATTCTCCAATGCAATTGACAAGTAAGAGAAACAGGGCGAATTCATAATTTCACATTGACCCAGAAAGAGAGTGGATTATTTTATGTTTCTCAGGCATGCACTTGCTCCGCTCCACCTGGCATGTGAACCTTAGGGTCAAGAGCCCCTCCGAGCTCCACTCACAGCGTGGATTCATCTTCCTTCAAAAGCCCATCTAATCTCAAGCAGGAGAGACAGAGCCAAGCCATTAGATACATGTTAAATTAATTAGTAACCTCATGACATCATGCAAATCAATCTCTCTCTCTCTCTTTTCTTTTTTTCTTCATTCAGTTTTTTTCCCCCTTTAAATGCCAGAACCAAGCACAGATCAGTTCCAAGTTATTAGGAACTCCAAATAAACCTTTGTGTTTTTTCTACTTTCTTTAAGGCCCAGTTAAGCCTAGTTACACAGTCAAGGAAAGTAAATTTGACTCCAGCATCCTTCCACTGTAAAATGAATGTTCCTCAATGTCTTTCATAGGGATGGCGAGACCATCTCCTGTGACATACAGGGAATCTTACCAGAATTCTCTTTACTGTAAATCTTTTCTATCTTCTAAACATGGGCAGTTCCCCTGAAGTTCTATTCACAAATGTGCAGAGAAGCAACTTTAAAATACCTCTTGATAGTGACTCCTGGACTTATGCCCTGGACTACTGGCTGCCTGACCCTACCTGCCCTTCCAGACTGGAGGTAAGGTGATGCAGAGTCAATGACACAGACTCTGAGAGCAGGTGAGAGCTCTGTGAGCCGCTAGATCATCTGAGCACTGCTGCAAGCTCCTTTAATACCCCCACCCTATTGATCCCAAGAAAGCATCTCATCTAAACCGCAGTTTCCAAGGATTGTAGGAGATGCTTTTTGTGGCTGAGCATGGCCTCCCCTCCCCCTGCCCCTGCATTCACATAGAAGTGGCCCTGCTGTTCCTGCTACAACTTCCATCCCTGATTTTCGTTTTCATTGCTCTCAAGCTGGCAATCACAGCAACATGGAAGGCAGGATAATTCACTAGGATGACTTGAATTCAGGGAAGTGCCAGGCTAATCACCGCAGCATCACTGTTGGGGATGCAAATCAAGAGCAGTTAGGTGAGGAGTGAGCATACAGGAGGTGTGAGGAGTGGGCATACAGGAAGTGTGAGGAGTGGGCCTACAGGAGGTGTGAGGAGTGGGCATACAGGAGGTGCGAGGAGTGAGCATACAGGAGGTGTGAGGAGTGGGCATACAGGAGGTGTGAGGAGTGGGCATACAGGAGGTGTGAGGAGTGGGCATACAGGAGGTGTGAGGAGTGNGCATACAGGAGGTGTGAGGAGTGGGCATACAGGAGGTGTGAGGAGTGGGCATACAGGAGGTGTGAGGAGTGGGCATACAGGAGGTGTGAGGAGTGGGCATACAGGAGGTGTGAGGAGGTCCTGCTTGCTTTCCTAAGTGTCAGGATGAGACACGCATTGGAAGGCGAGCATTGGTATCCAAAGTTCTTACTGAGGTTTGGTTGCATGGTGTGACTAATTGAATCATTAATCAATCATCCGGTAGGGTCGATTGAACTGAATACCAGTCTCCTTTCTCCTCACCACCAGTCAGGTTGACACCATGAAGCACAAAAACTTATAACCACACAGTTGGTCTTCTCTGTGTTGCCAGCCCCATCCTGGGGATGCTGAGGGGATCCCAAAGAATCACTCATTAACATGAACTTAGGGAGTAAACCCAAGGGTGACCCTCAAGAACAATAGTGTGGGCTTTGATTTAAAAATCCGAAGGACTCACGCCCCCTGTAGGATGCCAGGATAAAGGACGGACATTTTACTCACTATGTGACAGCTAGTTATTCAAACCACAGAGGACACTGAGTTCCTATCCACTGTCATCTCTACTACATCAACAATGATTAAGTCTTTGGTTCATTCTAAAATTAGGAAATAAAAGTTGTGTACAAGCATACACAGTTTATTGGTTATCATTGGTAGTGATATTCCCAAAGTTGCTTTGGGAGAATCTTGTCCCCCGAGGACACAGAAGAAAGTATTATCATATCATACCTCTTCACTCAGGAAGAACAAGTCAAGAGCTGGTTTTTTGTTGTTTTTTGTTTTTGTTTTTAAAAACAGAAAACAATCTAATGCAGAGAGCTCTGATAGTGGACAAGGTTTTGATCCTAAAGACAATAGTGCCCAGTTATTTAAGTCAACATCTAGAGAGTAACCATCCACAACTTCACTGTCCCTGTCACTGCTTCTGTTCACTATGTCTACATTACCACGAAGCAAAGAGGGTTAGGGTGAGACCTCAAAAAAAAAAAAAAAAAAAATCTGCAGATTTCCTTCAAGACTCATTTCCTTGTTAGTACCGTTGCGATGGAAAGTCTCCGAACAAACAAGCAGCCAGCACTTTACAAGAGCTCTCTGGCAGAGTGGGCAGTTTCTAACACTCTGATCCTAGCTATCATAATTAAGGTATGGGAAGGTCAGCCTGAGCTGCTTCTGAGCTGTCTCCAGCCCTGGCTTCTTAATCCCAGGCTTCAAAGCCTGTGTACAGTCTTATCTGCATACAACTTCAGCTTTTAGAGAAAGAAGCCGTTTATTGTATCTAGTTTTTATTTAGTGTTATTACTTAATCTGTGTATGTGAACCTGTGTGTTCAAGTGTGCACGCACTCTGGAGGACCCAAGTCCGTATCAAGTGTCTCCCTTAGTTTCTCTCCACCTTATTTTTTTCTCACTCACGTGTGAATTTACAGATTTAGGTCAGCTGACTTGCCGCTGCGTGTCCTCTTGTCTCTGTCCCCCTGACCATGGAGCTGCGGGCCCATGCCATGGGACTTGGGGTGTTTACATAGGCATTGGGGATTGAAACTCAGGTCCTCACACTCGTGTGTTGGGTTGCTGTGTTTGCCCAGCCACCTGAGTTCTATTTTAAAGGAGATTTTTCTTTCACTGTGTCTATTATTAAAAACCATGAAACACTGAACTTACTTGGGTCTTCTGCATATGTCATGGCTTTTGAAATTTTTACATAATGTGAGTTTACATGGTATGGGCCTTGGAGTCAATTTCTATGCATGGGAGGCCAATGAGAAAATGTATCCCGCACTGTTGTCCTGTGGCCCTGAGAACCCACGTGACCAGCAGAAGCAATTTTTAAAACAGCTCTGCTATTGTTGCTCTTTTTCTTTGGCACTTTTTTTCTATTATAATTGAGGAGAGCAAAGGGAAGCACTTCCCCTCGTCCCTGAGAACAGTGGGTGGACACAGGGCAGGGGGCTTTCTTGTGAAGGTTGTTGGTAACTCCCACGAAGCAGCAATTTCCTCCTGTACATCTGCAAAAGCACACGGTGGGGGGAAAAATAGCTCAACTTGGCCTCAAGGCAAAAACCTTGTCTTGACAATCCCTGGAAGGCTACTCATCCCTCATAAACTAAAGAAGCCACATGAAAGGCAGCACAGCCCAAAAACAGGGGTCCTGGGAGGATGCCCAGGGTGGTGGTGGGGGTATAGCCTGAAGCCGAGAGGGTTACGGAAACACTCCTGTCAACTGTTGCAGCCTTTCTCAGAATCGCTGGCACTTCGTGTGATATTTCCGAGCAGGTTCCCTCAGTCACGGGACAGATGAGCGTGGTGGTGTCACTTCATGCCCCCAGCACCTGGGACACATGATGTCAGCGCCCCCATCAGAGCATCCTGTGCTTTCAGGCCTCCCCCTTCTGCTCCTGCCCTCATCTTCAAAGCCTCTACATGGCTTTGAATCTGGCAAGTTTCATTTCCAACAGTGTCTGCAACTACAAGCAAAACAAAACTTAGTATTCTCTACACAAAAAGAAAGGGTTCGTCTGCAAACCCATCTGCTTGGGTGCCGGACTGTCAGAGGCGTTTGTGAAGCCAGTGTCTCGAGTAGCCTTGATCTGGCCCCAGATTATTCCCGAAGCCTGCTGATAACTTTGAACATGGCTCATCTGCAACTGTGGATTTCATCAGAGTCACAGGAGACCTTCCAGAATTGCTGCTTTTCACAAGATTTTTGTCAAGAAATGGAAGCAGAATGTTTTCCCCACAGAAATCCTTTTGCTTCCCAGAGTATAAGTTCTTAAGCCCTTCTTGCATGAACTTCATACATTTCCCCTTGGGGAAAGGGGAGGAAAAATCCCCTGGGAACAATCTGGCAGGGAAGATGTGATTCCTGGCTCCGTTCACCTGTGAACTTTGTTGATACAGGGCAGAGTGAGTACAGGAGCAGAAGCAGAGCGTGCCTGCTATAGGTGTCCAAAGTGCTCCCTGTGTGGCAGGGTCTGTCTGCCTCAAATGGCAGTGGTTTCCCAGGGAACATCTTTCTCTTTGTTGTTAAAAAGGAATCTGAGGGCTGAAGGCACTGTTTCTTCTTCCAGGAAGGCACAACAGGGCTGGCCACACTTCCCTATGTATCACACCTCATAGTACAGAAAACTCAACAACAGAGGGAAAAGAGAAAAACTGGATGCACAGTAATGTGCAGAATCCAAGGAAGCTACACTAGTACTTGTGTGTGTTGTGGGGGTAGGGGGTGTTTTTTTTTTTTTTTCTTATTTTGTCTTACATTTGGAACTGAAGACATCAATGGCCCTGGAGAAGCAGGAGAAAAAAAAAAAAAAAAACTAAACCCAACAAGAAGCCAGTTCCATCTCTTGCACAGACTAAGGAAGAGGCAGACTTGCCAGATGTAGAAAGCACCCAAACCTGCCTACTCCTGCCGCTCTCATTAGCACATCAGTGAGGCTTGTGCCAACTGTTTTCCATGAACTGGAGTCACCTGGTTGCATGGGAAAATGAGATTTATGAGATAATTTCATATTAAACACTGCCTTTGCTGAAGGTATGCACTGGTAGTGCAGTTACAACCTTTTTAAATTTTTTATTCATTGTTTGAGAATTTCATACATGGATATAACGTGTTTTAAGTAAACCATCCCCACTCCCTCCCTGACTACCCTTCCTATTTCACCACATTTCTCTCTCAACTTCATATATTCCTTTTTAAAACCAACTGAATATACTTAGACCCATTATTATACGTGTGGGTTTAGGAAGCATGTAAAGAAAACAGACTTGCTCCCCAGCAGTCATTGATTATCAGTAGCTCCCCAGCTTGGGGTGAGACTTCATGAACCCCTTCCCCAACCATGCTATAATGCTGGCTTGATCTTGTGCATACAGACACAGGCACTGTGGGTTCATGTAACCACCCTGTCACATCTGCAAAACACCACTGTACAGCAATCTTTCTCTAACTCTGCTCTACAGTCTTTCTGACTCCTTGCTCACGATAATCTCTGAGCCTCAAGGGGCAAAAGCTTGGCATAGTTGTCCTACATAGGACTGAGCACTCCGTAGACTCTTATCCTCTACACTTGGACCAATTCTGGGTTTCTCTATTAGTCGCCATCTCCTTCAAAAAGAAGTATCGCTGATGAAAGCTAAGAGTTGTGTTAATCTATTAGTGCAAAGAAGCACCAGAAGAAGTTTGATGCTATGTATATTTAACAGAATAAAGGTAGTAAGTTCTTCCCTGCACCTTATGCCCTACCCAACCATGGGCTCTTAGCCTAGGGAACAGTAGCAGGCATGAGATCCATCTTGTGGAGCAGGCCCCAAATTTAATGAAAAAAGCAGTTGGGTATCTCAAAATATCCATGCCTCTCTTGTACCAATGGTCATCTCTTGCCAGGCCAGGTGTTGCTGTAGTTCATAAGGCTCACAGCTGGCTAAGACTAATGGTGACTTTTCTTCCATGGTAACATGAGTGAACCAGTAGGGATAAAGTTTGCAGGTCAGTGGCACTTTGATTTCTTCATGATCTATGATCAATTATATGGTATCAGGAGCAATAGGATCTTACTGTCACAGTCTGAAGGAAACCCAAGAGCAATAGCAATAGTCCGTATTAGTTATATTTTAACTAATTAATTAATTAATTAATTAATGTATGTATGTATGTATGTATGTATGTATGTATGTATGTATGTATGTGGATCTAAGGGACCTCACACACTGACAACTCCAAGAAAGATAACCCACACCAGGCTAACGTATACGGCATCTGAAGAGACTCTATCGCCTAGTATATCCCCCTTAAACAAATGGCAATATGGCATTTTCAAGCATATTTAGGGTTGGTTAGCACTGTGGCTTTTCACATGGAATCATACAATCGAATGTGTGTTGTCAAGTTTGGCAGTAATAGCAAAAGGGTTCTGAACATGTAATGATCAGCAGTTAATTCAGAATCAAATCAGGTCTTGTTCATCTGTGCTATATCACACATCCTCAGGGCAGATTTGAGTCCACTGACCACACAACATGTGTATTACACACCATGCATGCTGTCACGGCACACAGCACACAGTACACAGCACCAAGAAAAACTGGTGGAAACATTCTGGCTCGGATTCAGGGCTATTCTATGTTATAAACTGTGGAGTTTTACTTTCCAGTACATAAAATAAAATAAATAAATAAATAAAGTTTTTTGCTCTTAAAAATATGATTGTTTAATTATGAAAAATAAGACAGAATTTTTTTCTATTCTCATTCCTCAGCATGTATCAGATTAGCTTATCTTTAGATTGCATTGTGTTAGATTTTTTTTAAAATACTGTTTGAGCCACTGGCTGGAATTTATGAGAAATCACTAAATGAATTCTGGCTTGGGATTAGGACAGAATTTCCAGCAGTTTCTGAAATGGCCCTAGACATATTTCTACCATTTGTATTGCATATTTATGCGAAGCAGGGTTCTCAGTACTGACAATTATAAAATCAAAATATTGATCATCTCTGAAGAACCCTGAAGAAGCTCTGCTTCCTGCACCAGATATCCAGCCAGGACTGGATATTTTTATGTCAAAATAAATAAGCACATCACCTCATTAATATACAAGTTTGCTTTCCTCCTTAATAAATGGTAAATGTGTATGTAACCAAAGGTGGTTTTAAAATAAAATTTGTTATGATTGATAATCAGTGAATATTTGATTTTTATACCTGAAGCCCCACAAAAATTCCTCAGGTGGAAAGGATCTGTGATAGGGAAAGTTTTTAAAACATTGCCCCAGGGAAGCACAGCCATACATACAGCTGCCATGTGGGTGAAGCTGTTCCTAGGACCTCAGAAGACAATTGTCTCAGGGTTACTGTTGTGAGGAAGTCCCATACCCAAGAGCAAGATGGGGAGGAAAGGCTTTATTTCACTTACTCTCCACATCATCTTTGAAGGAAGTCAAGGCAGGCGCTCAAGCAGGGCAGGAAGCTGGAGGCAGGAGCTGATGCAGAAGCCATGGAGGAGTGTTGCTTTTTGGTTTGCTCCTCATGGCTTTCTCAACCTGCTTTCTGATAGAACCCAGAACCACCAGCCTAGGGAATGGCTCCATCCACAATGGGCTGGGCCCTCCCCCATCAATCTCTAATTAAGAAAATAATTTACAGGCTACAGGCTTGGTGACAGTCTGATCTATGGAGGTGATTTCTCAATTGAAGTTCCTTCCACTTAAACCCAAACAGCACAAAAATGATTAAGGAAAAGATGAGGGGCCACTGAAGATCTAAACTTCAAGATGTTTTTAACTTTTACTGATGGATTTCCTAAAAGGATTTCATCAAAGAACACTTTTATATCATCTACATAGTATATAGTTATTTTAGGGAATGACAACACAGTTGCTGTTATTCTTAAAAGGGATCCCAGTGTTGGGTTTGGAGTGTATTCCCTGCTCAGGCTCTAAATGGCTCCGAGCTTATGCCATTGTTCCTCCTAACACACTTCCTCAGAGTACACTGTCTGTCTATTTGAAAATGACCACATATATTTTTAAAGGAGAGCTTTAAATATGAGGCCAGTGCCTCTGGATTGTGGGGGCTGAGGGTGAACAGGCAGCACAGATCCTCAAATCATGGGCATTCAGAGCTTAGGCATAAGAACTTGGCTCCATGGGAAGACAGAAGTCTCAGTTTCCACGTGTCAGTGACAACATCAGCTTACCAACTAGTCACAATGCACTCAAAGTGTCTGGGGGATGAACTTCAGGATTCCCCATTCAGAAGCTCATCCTGATGTCATGCTTGCACTGCCCACCCACTCAGGGATGGGAATCCCACATGGCCAGGCCTTGCCTGGAATAGCCCTTGTCTCAGCCCTCACCTACAAAATGCCGAGAACTTAGACAATGCAGAGCTGAGATATAGGAACAAGACAGCAGAAAAGTAAGCATTTCAAAAGAAAGGAGTGGAGTCAGAATGTAGAAAGCCACAGAGCTCCCTCCTTGGGCTGCCCACAATGAACCTAGGTCACAGTTGACCTTTCTTTTATGACCTCTGTCTGATTCCAGCCTCCCACAAGACTCTGTTTATTTACAAACTTGTGGTCTGCCTCAGGCCCAGTTCAAGGGGAGGAAGGAGAAAAGAGGGAAGAAAAACCATTGATGAAGAAAAGAAGGTAAGCAGGTGAGAAGGGAGAGAGGGAAGGAAGAAGGAAGATAAAGAGGGAAGTAGGGAGGGAAGACAAAAGAAATGAAGGAAGGAATACCAGTGGTACAGATGGGAAAGGATGGGGACAGAGAGAAGAAAGGATGGAGGTGGGGGAAGGGAAGAAAGGATAGTGGCTGAAGGCCATAGTGCAGATCTAAGGTAAGATACATGGGCATGTTCATCTCTGTGTGTGCGTGATCACATACACACACACACACACACACACACACACACACACACACACACACACACACACACACACACACACACNACACACACACACACAAACACACAAAGTTGAGACCACATTGTCATCACTGAGAAAAGTGTCATCTGTGGCTCCTGGATACTCACAGATGAAACTAGCTGCAGTAGAGACCATGCATCCCCATGAGCCTGCTCATTGGCTCAAGCAGGCTCTGGAGTTTCCTTAGGCTCTGAAGTACCCTGCCTCCCAGCCATACAGTGTAGATCACAAAGCTCATAAGTGATCCCAGAACCCCCATTCCTGGTTTCTTCCCCATGATAAACAAGAGTAGAAGGCTATGTAAGTCAGTCCATGAGCATCTGGCACAGAGGAAGGCAAGCCCCTGGGTGTCACTTTTCCACCTTCCGGCAAGCTAGCTTCTTTTGGCTTTACCAGAGCCTGTCCTTTTCATAGGGATCCAACCAGCATAATAAGACCTGAGGCTTCTAGGTGCTGGCACCAAGGGCCTTCCCATGATAAGGGCCCTTCATGAGGTGAAGATTCACTGTCCTTTGAGGGCTTCCTCTTGCATCAAACAGAGAGTGGAATTGAAATGTTTGTGTAGAAGCTCGTGGAGGCTGGGCCTTTGGCAGGTGTGATCCACACCATAATGTCAGCATTTGAGAACAGCTCACAAGTCAACTTGCGCTTAACTCATTTAGCCCTTCATCTTCGAGCAATCTCATTGGTTTTCCTTCCCGTTGCTATTAGTTTTGGAAGTCATACACACTCATGTGAAAGTATAAAGATGAGACATCTTTTAAAGACCACAATGCCGTAACCCAGGGGTAAGCACTGTGAAATCCATCTGCATTTTCTTCTAGTCTATGCACATATATTTACATAATTGAGATTATACTGCATGTGCAATTTTATATTCTGACTTTTTTTCACTTAATACTGCATTGTAAAACTTTCTACAAGTCATTGACGATTTTAGAAAAGCATTTTAATAGCTATGTAATTATCTCAGATGGGATACAACACAATTTAATTATTCCCCTATTGTTGGACATAAGATTTTTTTTTTTCATTTCTTGTTCCATTACTGTGGATAATATTGTTATGAATATCTTCGCAAATAGAATTCTTTGATTGTCCATATGACGATTTCTTAAGATAGATACAAATAAAAGACATTTTAATCAAATTATGAAAGTCAAAAGCATATGAGCCAATTAATAGTCCTTCAGTAGCAGGAACATGCTTGCTTCATTGTTCCTTGATGGAATATGCCTAGTACTTTTTAGAAATCTCTCTAATTAATAAAACTGGTATCTTACTTTGCTGCATACCTTCTCCTTAAATATCAGCAAATTTGAGTTCTTTAATACTAAGTTATGAATAAAACCCTGATAAACCACAGGTTTCCCTTTCTGTTCAAAAAACTCAAATACTCTTCATTTATCATTTTCTCTGTAGTTTTTTTACCCTTCTGAACCACTTTCATTTATGCCCAATAATATGTTTCTTTAAACCTAAGTTGTCACTAGTATCTGAGGCCCCAGTTTCGCCAGTCAGTTAAAAGCTTTGGAAATTGTTAAACATCCATTTAGTTTTATCTAGATTGGAATATGCCTGTTGTTGTTCTTGTTGCTGCTGCTGTTATTCTGCTTACACTTTGAATAAACACACACCAGCCAAGGAACTCTTCCCGTCAAGCACCAAGAGCCTGGATTCCTTAGCTGTTTTACCTTCTAGCGTCTCTGTTTTTTTGAGCAGCCTCAGGAAATGTCTGGTTAGATTGAATGGTGTGATGTGAGGACCCCTAAGCCCCACCCCCTTTTCTAGTTAACCAATGTTCTCACTGGCTGTTTTGACTTCTGCCATTCCCCTGGTGGAGCAGGGAGGCCGTGTATAGAGTGTGGTTATTTCTTTTCTGCTCCACTGATCTCCCTTTTCTTTCAGCAGCATTATAGGGCTCTGGGTATTATAGGATTATAACATCTTAAGGCTTTCTTCATACTGCCTCAGCTGTTCTGACCTGTTCATTATTCAAATGCTTGTGTATTCTCCAAGTGTCCTAGCTCTAGCTTGAGCAATCTGCTTGGAGACCCCAAGAACGAAATGAGTGTCGCTCCTCTACCGCACCTCTTTGCTGCACTTGCTACTTTGCAGTGGACGTAACAACCACAGGCAAGTGGAATACAGGCTGCAGATGGACTTTCAAGGTTGTCCAGGCTAAGCTTTAAATCATACACAATACATGTTAAACATCCATTGTTAACTGTACCACTGTCTTCCTGCTCAGGGGTCCACTCTGTCAGAGCAGTTCTCACCATCGTGGATCTTCTCTGCTCCCCATTTCTCCTGTCTCCACAACCCACCTTGTGCCTTCTGGGGCTATAGGTAGTAGACACACCTTCAAGGGAAAGTCTCTCAGTTCACAGAACCAAATTTGAAAACCAGATCTTGCAGGACAGGGTCCAGTTAGATGCCAGAACTGTGTGTGCCAGGAACAACCTTTTCTCCTTGAGCCACTCTGTAAACAAGTCAATAGAACTCATAAGAACAGTATCTTTCTTCACCCAGGCTATGCATCTACATACCAGCAGAAGCAGCTAGCTTGTTATTCCTGATATCAGAAAGCAACAGAGTAAATGGAGTGTGAGCTGAAAACAAGTTTGGCACAGAGAGAAAGCAAGAAAGCAACAAGGCAAGAGAGAGAGGGAGGGAAGGAGGGAGGGAGGGAGGGAAGGAGGAAGGAAGGAAGGAAGGAAGGAAGGAAGGAAGGAAAGGAAGGAAGGAAGGAAGAAAGAAAGAAAGAAAGAAAGAAAGAAAGAAAGAAAGAAAGAAAGAAAGAAAAATAGTAGTGTTTAAGAAATAAAGAATTACAAGTTAGGTGTGTACAGAGTCAGGACAGTCATGAATGCTGTCTGGTAAGGCAAATGCAAAATTTTTGCAATCTGCTGATTGACTGGACAAAAATCCGAAGTTTCAAATCTTTTTTGAATGAGCTAGTTTTCTCCTGTATTGGCTGTTAAATGGGCATCATTGAGAGTTGTTTCTTGATGTGCCCAAGAAGATGTTTCCCATGGGCATGTGGGGTCAACTGAGTGTGAACACCTGGCCTGAACATAGGTGGCATCATCCAATTGTCTGGGGCTTCAGATAAAAAAGTAAACAAAGGATGCTCCCACACTTGAAAACATGTTGCTACACCGCCACTACTGCCACCACTCTAAGCATTAGAGCCAGCTTCTTTGGCCGGTAGAGCATGAGACTCTTAATCTCAGGGTTGTGGGTTCAAGGCCCACATTGGATGCCAGATATTGCCTGTGTCCGGGACTACTCACTGCTTGATCCTACCTGCCCTTGGGGGTTGGAGGTGAGGTGGCTCAGAGTCAATGACACAGACTCGAGCAGATGAGAAGCTCTGCAGCAAGCTCATCTGAGCATTGCTGAAAGCTCCCTTAATACCCTCCACCTATGTCCCATTGATCCCAAGAAAGCACCTCTTCTAAACAGCAGTTCCTGATTGGATGGCATTGTCTGCACCAGCAATCCTTGGTCTCTCAGGCAGTCCTCAATCAGGTCCTCCTGCGGGAGATGCTTTTGCAGCTGTGAGGCCCCAGCGTTTAATAGAGGAGGCCCACCATTCCTGTTACAGGGATGCTTTAGTGCATGTATCTGATGGTTAGCCTTAGACTGGGGATGCATCATCAATCCCTTCTTCCGAGGCTTTCAAACTCCTGAACTCAGCAGGTACTGGTTTTCCAAGCTATCTAGCATGTACATGGCCATGGTAGCCCTGCCCAGCCTCAAATTCAGTAGCCCCCTATTTTTATTTATTATAATAATTATTATAAAATACATATACAAAGTTATGCATGCATTACTCCGAGTCTACTTCTCTCACTCACATCATCTGGATACTGAGTGGAGTTCATGGATCGGCCTTCAGCAGATCTATGTGCATTCCTCATCCAGTCTCCCGCTTCCCTCAGGAGGCCTTTACCTTTATCACATCATCTTCTTTCACCAACAAGCACATGAGGAACTAATCCTGAGAGACCACCAAGTGCTGTTGTTCCCTGAGAGGCCTAGGGTGCTCCTATAAGAAGCCACAGTAAAGGCATAGTTGATTTGTGTATTGTTGTCTCGATGTTAACACGATAGAAATTCGTAGCTGGTGGAAATGCACGAGAATAGATGTTTATTTGCAAAGACAATAGTCGGGAGACTGCACAGCATGTGCAGCTTTAGTTCAGTACAAGAAAGGAAAGCCCAGGGCTGACCAGTGGAAACTCCTGGCAATGCACTTTGCTGGGAGTTTTAAACGTAAACAAACCTTGGAAGGCCCAGAAACAAGGGTTTGATTCCTCACCTTAGGATGTAAAGACAAACCAGAGGAGGCCTTTGAACTTCATCAGGCTGGAACCATGGACTGTAACTCAGCTTGTAAACTCCGGAATCCTGCAGTTGATCTGTCCCTAAAAAATGCTCTGGGGGTGAATATAGAGCAGCATTCCTACTGTAATGGATCTTAGCTGTGCACAAATGGTAGAGTCACTACTGTGAGTGTACATATGAAAGGCCGTGTCACCAGCAGACAAATTATGCTCTAAGGAAGCCACGTCACTATAAACTCTCAACTAGGATTTGATAGCAGTCAGGTAGTGTACAGGCTAGGTTTGTGTGTCATCTTGACACAAGCTGGAGTTATCACAGAGAAAAGAGCCTCCCTTGAGAAAATGCTTCCATAAGATCCAGCTGTAAGGCATTTTCTCAATTGTGATCAAGGGTGAGAGAACCCACTGTGGGTGGTGCCATCCCTGGGTTGGTAGTCCTGGTTCTATAAGAAAACAAGCTGAACAAGCCAGTAAGTAACATCCCTCCATGGCCTCTGCATCAGCTCCTGCTTCCTGACCTACTTGAGTTCCAGTCCTGACTTCCTTTAGTGATGAACAGCAATGTGGAACTGTAAGCTGAATAAACCTTTTCCTTCCCAACTGCTTCTTGGTCATGATGTTTTGTACAGGAATAGAAACCCTGACTTAGACTTAGGTGGAGTGCTAGCCTCAAAGAAGAAAATACATTTCACCCCAGGAACTGGTGGTCAAAATCAGTAATGCACTGGACATGGAAACACTTCTCAGTTCCAAGCAGGCCTCTGGTTTGTTGGGAAAACAGGAGTGGCAAGACCACCCACTGTCACTGCTGCTAGGAATCAGTCACAGAAGTCAGAGAATAAAAAGTAATAGAAGGTGGGAAGGGAAAGGATAGGTTATTTCTCTGCCGCTGGTGAAATGAGCTAGTTTAAACCAGATTAGATTATATTAAAGGCAGGTTTATTTGGAAGCTATTCTCAGGTGATGGAGTTCACTGGCCCCAAGGACCAAGGCCAGGGAAGTCTACATGGGGGAAGGGGTGGGGAGTAAAGGAGGGAGAGAAAAAGAGGGAAGGGGGCATGCACAGAGAGAGAAGAGGAGGAGGAGAGGGAGAGACCAGAAATGTCTGGATTATATAGGGAGGAGCCTCTCAGAGAAGGGCAGTCCAGCCCGTGGGCTAGAAAGTTCAGAATTGGGGGCAGGGTATGGCTAGGTAAGGACTGAGGGATGCTGAGAGACCCTGAAAGCCAGGTCTGCTTTGGTATGTAAACTATGCGCCTGTCTCTTGTCCAGGTGGAAACCAAACACCTTTGGCTGCAGAAGGTAAGAGCATCCTGGAAAAGCCAGAGGAAGGAAAAGGGAAAGTGAAATGTTGCACCAAAGCTCCCTGTGTTAGGTGCTTCCTGCTGCCGGGATAAGACACATGGCCAGAGATAGGAAGAGTCTGTCCCGGTGTGGAGGCGTGACAAGAAGCAGCATGGACATGGGGACTGAACCTTGAGAGTTCACATCTTCAAATGTAAGCATAAGGCAGAGAGTACAGGAAGTGGGGTGAGCTTATAAACCAGGAAAGCCTACCCGCAATGGCATACTTCTCAAAGCAGGGTTCTACCTCCCGAAAGTTCCACAGCCTTCCCCAACACCAGCTAGACAGCATCATCAGCTAGAGCTCTCCAAGTCTTCAGTCTTCAAATGTGGGAGCTTGTGAAGGATATTTTTATTCACACCCCCTCCAACCCCACCATGAGTAAGTTTTCAAGAGCAAAACAAGGGAACCAGGACAGGAACCAGGTGTAAGACGAGAATGATAATGTGTGTCTACAGCCATACTGCCTTGAATGCATCCAAAGCTAAGCAGGGTCTGGTCTGGTTAGTCTTAGTACTTGATGGAAGAGGATAATGGACTGTCTTTCTATGTGCTCAATTACAAGCAAAGCCTGACATGGCAGATAGGAAGACACCATCTAAATGGCAATTCAGAAGAAAAATATAGACAAGAAAATTAAAGTACATGAGGAAAACCTGTACTTCTGTTTGGATTGCTTATTTTGCTTTGTTTCCACAGTGATGGGGATAAATTCAGGGTCTAGAATGATCTCAGGGCCTCACACACACTAGGCAAGTACCCTACCCAGCAAAAATGCAAATACTCCTTAAAAATGTGGTGCTCGCCAGAATAGAACAAGATCCCCTGTTCCTGAAGGGTTCTATTTAAAACTATATATTAGGTTAATGTATAAGTTTCATTGAATATCAATAAAAATGCTAATATGTTTTTTTCCTGAAATCAAGTATTTTCTAAATTTTATATTAAAAATGGAAAACAGCTTTAAAATGTAAACATGGAACAATGAAGGGAGACGTACTAGATATTAATCATATCTAGTAAAATATTAAAAATATGATAAAGCCTCTGATTAAAATGGTGTAGTGTTGGAACATAATTCAGCAAAACAATGGGAGATCTGGAATTCCATAAATAAATCTAAACGCAGGTAGAACCAGAGCATACTTCTAAGCCAATGCCTCCCAGGACTCAGAGGGAAACAGGAAGCTTTTGGGGTACCTGAAACTTGCAGCCACCGCTCATTGTGCTCACAGATCAGAGTTAAAGTGGATCCGAGATCTAAGTGTAAATAAAGGACATATGCAAACATCAAGGAAAGGGGCAGTGAGTTTCTCCAAAACCTGGATATGGCCAGACAAGATGGTAGATAGGTTCCTCCATCCTACATTTGTGTTGAGACCGTTTTGATGTCCTTGATGGGAAACCTCATTAAAAGTTACCCAATTCTATTCTAGAAACCTGAGAGCAAGATCTCCCAGCTAACTTGACTTCTGTTAAATTGCCTGCCTGTGCAAATCTTCTCCTCCAGCTAAGTCTAATCTTAGTGTCTGTGAAACTGCTTACTATGGAAAACCTCCCCCTGCAGCTACTGGTCAAGATACCAGGATGTGGTTTTTGCCTTTAAAATTCTCCTATTCTAGACACTCAGTACTACAATTGAGTCCTGAATACCTGAGTGTAGTCCCAGACAGCTGGAATAAAGACTTTCAGTGGGCTCTAAACTGTGTCTGAGTGGTCTTCTAAGGTGGGATTCCCATAACAACAGAAAGCATGTATCTGGTTGAGATGCAGACTAAATAGCAATAAAATAAAAAGTAGGTAGATCAGGGGTGGGGCAACCTACTTCTTTAGTTGTGTGGTAGAACTCACTGAGACTGTGTAAGTGTATACATGTGTGCCTGTGTGTCTGTGTGCCTGTGTGTCTATGTGTGTGCATGCCTGTGCCTGAGAGTGTGTAGGGGGGGTTGTGGATACATAAACCCTTGTGTGCATGTGTGTGTGTGTGTGTGTGTGTGTGTGTGTGTGTGTGTGTGTGTGTGTTGGGTGGTGTACCTATGTGAATGTACATGAGCCCATGTGTGTATGTGCAGAAGTTGGGTGTTTTCTATTGTGGTCTGCCTTATTGCTTTGAGACAGGTTCTCTCACTGAATTGGATGTTGTTTGTGGTCTAGACTGGTCTGGCTTGCCAGTGAGCTCTCATGATCTGTTCTCATGATCTGCTCTCATGATCTGCTCTCATGATCTGCTCTCACCTGGCAATGCTGGGTTTACAGACACATGAGGCCATGCTCTGTTTTCATAACTAGTCCTGAAGATTCACGTTAACCTCAGGTCCTCATGTTTGTAGGACAAGCACTCTTACCCATCAAGGCATTTACCCAGCGCCATCCTTTGTGGTTTCTTGAATCAGTTTTGTGAAAAGTAAGTAAATATTTACTTTGAAGGACAGAGCCCACCTCCCACCCCAAAGAGTACCCTCCCAGTTCAGGACTGAGCTGTACCCACAGTTCATTAGGAGGATGCATTTGGAGGTAAACACAGCTTCATGGGCCACATGAAGACAGCACTCCAGTCACTATCAGTCCTGGCTCCACCATCAGGGAGACCTTCTGTCCTGACTGTGGCTGGTTCTCAGGTCCTGTTAGCGGTCCTTCAGAACTTCCCCAACCTGAAAAACACTTCCTGGAAATGTTTCCATGCTGCTCAGACCACCAAATACTGTTCACACCGCTGACTACGGCTCACACCACAAATAACACCCACACTGCAGAATAATGCTCAGACTGCTGATACTCCTCACACCACAAATAATGTTCATACTACAGAATAATGCTCATACCACCGAATACTGCTCACAGCACTGCACAGTCTCATGGTTCTGTTTATAGAACAGCCTCCAAGATGTTTTTGGTTTATGTGCTCATTTAAAAAATGCTTTTTATAGTAGAATAAGATAAATATTTCAAAAAGAAGTTTCTGAAACCCTAATTATCAAACACCTGCATTTTCCAGAGTGGGAAAAATTAGAGTGTTGGGATAAATGAAAGTGTGCCTTCATTCACACTGGAAAACAGCTGTTATTTGCGAGGCAAACCTGGACTCAGCTCTGGGTAGATCACATGTGACAAACTTGCTCCATCCATGTCAACATGTAAACACTCATACTTCTTACTTATCCCTTAATCAGTGTTCAGTGTGCTAACTCATGTCACTCACACAAGTAACCCTTCCTTGTGGCACCTGTAGAACCGGAGAGCTCAAAGCACACTGACATAGGCACAAGTTTGCACTGAGGCAAGACCCTGTATCCAAGATACACATCCACACACTTGCCTCTCTAGACCTCCCAGTGTCCAGCATTGCCCAGCTCCATATGTCCATACATGTCTGGCTAACACTGTCTAGATTACTGAAAAAAAGCAGATCGAAGCCCTGGATTGGGTCTCTACAGGCAGGAACAGATGAGCAGGGTCATCTAGAGATAGAGTCAAGGTTATCTGATCAGGTCAGACTGTGGTGACTCCTACAAGCTAGTGCTGAAATGGCATCAGATGTCTCAAATCTTCTATAGAAGTCCTGGAATGACACTTTAAATCTAGTGATGTATGCAGAGGACCTACTAGGTTGTCATCGTCAAAGCAAAGTGTGGCTTAATAGTGACATATTCTAAACTCCCAGACCTGGAGTCAGGTTGTCCCAACGGATACTACCTTCAAATTGAACCAAGTATGTCAAAGAAAAGGAACGGGCCAAGGACTAGCAGAACATCATCTCTCCTCCAGCTCCAGGATACCCTTTTTGCTCCACAGTCCCCAAACCTCATGCATGGTTCAAGATACCTTAAGGAATTCACCTTGCGCCCAGACTCCTTATGCAACATGTAGCCAAGAAGAGCTTTAAATCTTTAGGAAGCTTTCCTGTAAATCTGCCTTTAGACGCATATTAAAAACACAAGCATTCCTAGAGGTGAACATGTAGCTAAGAGGCTGATGTTTTTTTTTTCTTCTGAGGATATTTTCATTATTTGATAAAGATTTAAATGGATTTTAACTACCTCCCTAGATAGTCCCTTTTAAATGTTTTAATTTTAAGGCCTTGCTGGCTTAATACATTATATGGTGCATAATCAGGTTATATATTCTCCATCCTATCTCAGCCTGAAAAATAAGAAGATAGGATTATAGTAATACCTCTGCAGGGGCGATTAAGCTCAGCAACCACAGAGCAGAGCTGAGATCATCCCAGGTCCAGCACGGTCTGGTGGATGTTAATTCCCTTGCCTGTCCATACCAGTTCCCTAGCCTTACCTAGCTCATCACTGGTTCCGTAACCAAGGAAGCTGGAGCAGAGACTCCTTCTCTGGGTGATAGCAAGGATGACCTAGGAGGATACTCCTCCACACCATGCCAGTAGCATTCTATGGGACTAGAGCACATCATGGTCCAGGGGCTTCATATCTGACCCCTCTACCCCGTGGACTCTATTACATGGGAATGTCTATCTAGTAGGGGAAGAAATCTGAGTTGCCAGTGTTTCGAGAGCTCGCACACCTAGCCCTACACTCTCTGGCCCTTGCAAGATGCTTCTCCTGAGCCTCAAAGGAGCTTGCAAAAAATGTTCCTAGGTACTGTGGGAACTGGGAAGCTGATGTCTGTAGGTAGGTGACTCTTAGCATAGCCAAGAAAAGCTCTCTAATGGGTTTTATCTCTTACCAGCTGCCCCAGGACAGTGAAGCTGTGCTGGACACCCAAGTCTTCAAGCCATCCTTCCCATGCTCTAGGGCCAGCCTGAGGGCTTCCTGCCTCTCTGTGACTCAATTATAAAGTGGGGCTGTCATTTGATGCTTCTATATCTATGTGAGGCTTGTGTGAGAGGCCTTCTTGATACTGTGGGCAGGGGGTCACCTGACATGGACAGAGCTGTTCTGCAGGGACACAGCTTCCGTTGACCCATAGCTTTCTTCTGCAATTAGACATCTGGTTGGGGTAGTCCATGCCCACTTCTCTTTCCCACTATGGGAGTTATCCAAGGGTATGGCAAGACAGACACTTTGCTATCTGCAGCTGGAGCTAAGGTGGGGACATGGAGTTCAAACAGCCAAGGAGCCCCCCAAGGACCAGCACTCTTCAGATGTCAGCCCTAGATTTGCTGTCCTGACTTTCCAAGTAGTTGCAAGATTTCAGGCGGGCCAAGAAGCAGAGACTAAATGAATCAGCACAAGAAACAATTTACTGCTGAGGCTGGTGAGCAAGGGCAGAACTTCATTTGCTTCCATGGGCTTGGTAGAAACATGCAAAGGAGAGAGGTTAGGGTTTGTGCAAGCCATTTCCACTCTAAAATACAGGGTAGGCTGCAGGGAGGGGGCAGACTGCAGGAACTATTTATTATGTGTAGGGCGGTAATAAATATTTCTTTTATATCCTAAATAAAAATCTAAAAATTCAGAGTGTTTTGTGGGCCTCTTTTATGTCTTCCCATTATGGTCCTGGGCCTGTGATTTAGCTGAAATTTAGTGTAGTGAAAATGTGCTGCCAAGAGTTCTCTCTGACCCCAGGGAAGAGCTGTTTGGGACAACTGTCCCTTCACAGTCCACAGAGCCTGTCCTGAGAGGAGTCCCACCCGAGCAGGTAACAACTGGAAGCTCTGGCGAGAAGCTGTGACTGGGAGTCCAGCCAGAAGGTGGATCACACAGTGTGCTTGCTTCTCAGCTGGGTGATAAATTATCAAGACCCTTCCTTTTAAGCATAGGTTTGCTAATGGATAAGAAGAGACCTTCTCTTTGCAAGTGCCTTTGAATCAAGAAAGCATTTCAATGCTGTTAGTCCAAGAGAGGCGGGGGTGAGACAGAAGGGGAGGAGGGGTGCAGAGCCCTGACTTTGTTATTAGATGTGAGCATTGGAGAGGCAGAGAACGTCAGAGCGGCAGTAAAAGTGATTCATTCCTCAGCACACTTTGCCAGAGGTGATTTATTGTAAAGAGCATATGGGACGCCCACATTTTGCGACTTCATGGCAGAATTAGAGGACTAAAATGGAGAGATTCGTCTCCAATGGACATGGAGATGAATCAAGGGAAATCCCCACTGGAGTCCACACTGCCTCTGTCGGAATACTCCAAGGAGCAATCTGTCCTCTCAGGGGAGTGATCATCCCATTTGTTCTCATTTCCTTGACTTCTACACACTCCAGGAGACAGGATCCCTCCAACAGATGATCACGGGGGCTGGGCCACTTCCCCTGGGAGGCCTGCATTGAAGGGAGGTTAAGGATCTGGGTACCAGTGCATGAAGGCACAGAGATGTGGGTGCTACAATTTACACACACACACACACACACACACACACACACACACACACACACAGTATCACCTACTATATTCCAGTTTTAGCTTTAAAGTAGAAAATTTCGTCCTCTCAGCACATTGCTGGTTTGATTAGGACATTGTCATCTTCAGAAACTGCCATCAAGTCTTGGAAGATCAGAATCACACCTGAGGCTGCACAGGGCAGGAGGACATCCTTAAGGATTCAGCAGCAGAAACCTTCTAGAATGAAACATTGCATCCAAAATGTCTTCTCCCCTGAAAGGGACAGTTACACACACACACACACACACACACACACACACACACACACACACACACAACTACTTTGTATGGGACAGTATGAAGACAGCTGGATGC
>NC_034590.1:107590711-107650246 GCF_900095145.1 Mus pahari
ACACACACACACACACACACACACACACACACAACTCCATCTCCATCTTACACAGTCTTGGTGTTGTGGGAGTGGAATAGAGTCAGGAGGACCCTGCAGAAGTACCTGTGGTCTCCTGTCTCAGGACAAAGAATTAGGGAAAATGTGGTTAGAAAGTCTTGAGAGCAAGAGTGGGCTAATGAGCTGAGGGAAATGATTTTAAAATGCTGGGCCATTTACACATCACCACTCTCCCATGTTTGTATGCCACAAACTTTTCTCAAGCACTCTCTGTTTTAAGAAACCCAGGTGTTGAAGGGTTTCCAGTCTTTCTCTGTCCACAGGCTTCTTTAAATATTGATCTTGATGTCTCTTTCCTCCCCTATTCTCTTGCCACACTGATTTATTAGGGTGACTGCAAAGCAGGTAGACAGATGGGTCTCAGTTAAGGCAAAGAGAGACAGGATGTAGCAGCAGGTGGAAGGGACAGTGTAGGGTGGCCTCTGAACCTGTGTCCAACTGAGCTTCTGGAATCTGTACACACACACACACACACACACACACACACACACACACACACACACACACCTACCTTCCTGGCCTTTCAGAAAAAGCTGCAAAAACCCAGAGGTAAAAACTAGAGAACAGAAGGATTTTCTAAATACACACACACACACACACACACACACACACACACACACGCACACATTCAATGTGGTCCAGACTACATTAGGCATCTGCAGTGCAGAGAAGGCATGGGCTTATGTAGTGGCTGTACTGTAGATATGGCTATTGATGAGCAGCCTCATGTCTGAAGCCCCAGCAGTGATAGGTGTCCTTGTGTGTAATACACTGGGTCTGAAGTGCTGCCCATGAGGCTGCTGAACTCAAGGACCAACCAGAGCCTTGGCTCCCAACTCTCTGGGCAGGAGGCTGGGGAAGCTCAAGGGAAGAGAGTTTTCAGACTGAGGGGAAGGGGTCTGGGCATAAGGTGAGATATTGAACAAGCAAGGCCAGGGTGAGGCCTCTAATCTAGAAGCTTCTCCACGTGTCCTCTAGCCTGGCAGGCCTACAGAATACCTGCAGGCAGGTATCTCCCATCAGGCCCTTCTGAGAGTATACATGCCTGGTACCTACCCCCTGCCACAGGAGGGTCGAGCATGAAGCCCTGTTATAGTCAAGGTCTCGAAATCTAGGGAGTTGAGAATGTGGGTGTGGTCCTGGGAGAGAAGATGAAGTGGGCGCAAAGATGTTTGCCATACACTAGAAAGCATCTGGCCTTAGATGACAGTCTATTTTCCTTCCCATTACAGCTATGCTAAAAGTATAAAAGCAGCGAATGGCAGGGTTCCCTCTCCCAAAGTCATCTGGTCACCTGTCTCCAGATGGGCTAGTTTCTGCCATGTGGCCCACCAAACCCTGCAATCAAGATCTCCCCACAAAGGGTCAACTCAGTATTTGGGGACTTTATGAGGACTGCAAGAATCCCTAAGGCAGAGTCCTTCATAGACTCTCAGGCAGAGTGGGGCAGGCACAGAGCTAACAAACCCTTATAAACTCCTATGGGAGCCATGTGAGCTGTATGATCATAGACCTGCTGCCACGAAGCTTCTGGTGGGTGCGGGGCTCATGGGGGAAAGGCACTAGGCTGGAGGAAGGTATTTAGAATATGCGTAGAGAGAACTGGTGGCCGTGGGATATACAAAGAAGGAATCTTATCCCCCAAGACAAGAGTGGGAAGCAGGGAGAGAGCTGGGCACCAAGGGCTAACCTGCACTCATGAGATCCTCTTGCCATTGTTGAGACTGTTTGGTTTTCCTAAGTCATGCCAAAGCCTATAAAAACTGTGCAAAATATGACATCTCTGTTGTTTATGCTTAATATGCTAGTGTAGAAAAAATGGCACCCTTTCTAACTCTCCCAAGCATCCTTCAAATCCTAGGGATCAGGAGAAGATTACCAGTGTTGCAGTTGGTCTTCAAAGGGTGGAGCTGGGAGAGTCAGGATGAAGTGCTGTGGGCACATCATGGCAGTGTGTCTGAGCAGGTGGCTTGAGGGCTCGGCAGAAGGCAGATGAAGCTGTTAGTCGGCTGCTCACTCACCAGAGCATTCTGTTTCCAACACAATCTCTGTTTGTGGGTTATCCCATAGAGCACCCAGAGCAAATTGTCTGCTCCAGGCTCTGACGGCAATGAGTTGGCAAAGTCATTTGATTACAAACTTTTATGTGTGGAGGACCGGAGCCTCTGGAGCAGGACAGCAGCTGTTTTCATTTGTGGTTTGCAAACTGAGGTCAGAGGAGGGTGAGAGCATTGGATGAGGTGACCAAGATGGAAGTAATTCATCATTTGAGGAAAGTGTCACCAGCATTGCAAACCCACATGCAGCGTGAATAGGCTGTCTCAGAAAACAAGCGCCTAGATGCCCGATGAACAGCGGAGTTATTACCCCACAAGCATCTCCCTTCCTGCACCTCCAACGTTTGTCAGAGCAGGAATGGACTTATGTGCCTGCTTCTGGATGGTGTTTCGTGCTGCTAGAGGATCCACTTATTCAGCCATCCAAGAGACCAGATACCTCAGAGACTGGAAGCTGGTCCTGCAGTATGGAAGGTCAGAAGCGAAGACGCTCCAGGACTGCTCCCCAAGTTAAATGTGAAATAAGCTAACAGATCATAGCTCAGAGGTGAGTTGTTCGAGGTCACTGATAAGAATAGCTGTCATCCTGTGTGAGTAAATCACAGTCCCACAGGTAGTCATGTTTCCAAAGAAAGCCAGTGGGGGTGGACGGGCAGGGTTTGGAAAAATGGAGGAGAAATGTGCAAATGTCAGCAAAGTGAATCCACTGCTATCTAAATGGCTAAAGTGGGTCATGGGGTGTGCCTGACCTCAGCTGTTGTCCATGACTACAGTACAACTATAGGATGTGTCCTCCATTCTGCTCTGTCTTGCCTGAGAGACTATGGGCATCACCTCAGGAGGCCCTTCCTCTCCTCTAGGAACAGAGGGCTGTATAGTCCTCATTAGCTCTCTAGTCTTGAGAAACTTCTTCAGAAAGGAAGTTGGAAGGGAGGGGGAAGAAAAGAGAAAGGAAAGAAAGGAGAGATGGATGAAGAGAAGGAAGGAGAGAGGAAGGGAGGGATGTTGGGAAAAAGAAAGAGGGGCAAGGAGGAAGGGAAGAAGGAAGACACAGTTGTGCATCAAGCCTAAGAGGGGTGAACTTATAGGGAGGAGAGTTCCAAGAACCCGGAGCAGCAGGGAATTCAGCACACCTGTCACACTGGGGCCAGGTATCAGGCCTTCGGCTGAGTCCCTAGCAGGAGTTCAGTGCATGTATGGATGAGGTGACCAGAGGTCTTCCAGGGGCTCACTTCTGTAGGGCAGTGGGAAAAGTCTCCCTGGAGCTGTTCCTCTCTGAGCCCTGAAGGAAGATTAGCACTACAAATGACTGACACACCAGGCAAAATAACATTCAATGCTCACTGTTATCCCAGAAGCCACACAAGGCACCAATGGAGAGACAGAGGCTCAGACAAGCAGAATTCCTAACCTGGGGTTCCTCATCAGGGATCAGAAACCACTGGCTCCTGTCTGCAGTGTGAGTCAACACTCAAGCCACTTAACATAGAGATTGGCACACTGCAGCCACTTGGGCAATCCAGTGTTACTGCCCTCACAGGACAATCCTGGGGGAGGGGGGTACTGGCCTGGGTAAAGGCTATGCTCACAGCTTTCTGGGTTTTTGCACTCCCAGCCTTTCTCCTTGTTTGTGGCCCTAGGAGGCTGAATCTTTGTCCTTGTGTTTGTACATCCTAAGTGTTCCTCAGTTCCTATCTTTCATCCATGAAAGCCCTGTGACTCCCGATACATAGCACAATCCTCTGTGTCACACACACCCACCTCAGCTGTTGGTCTCTCTATGACACTCATTACAAATAGATAGTGACATTTGCTTTGGTCTGAATTTATGCCTCTCCCAAGTTCATAAGTAAATCCACTCCTCATGATGATGGGGTAGAAGGCTCTACCATGGGAAGGTAGGGCCACCCCTGCAGTGATTTGATGCCCTGTTTTGTTGTGGATAGCCCTAGGGCTAATTATATTTGATGTTAATTCCATTCTCCTATGAGTGGTTGTGAACAAGGAATGAGTCAGCACTCAGGTGATTTCCTATACACCTGCTTCCCACCTTAATTTGTAAATTAAAGGAGAGCTGATGATTGGGCAGATAAAAGGGAAGGTGGAGCAGAAGGTGGAGGGAGAAGAAGGAGAAAAATAGTAGAGGGAGAGGACACAGAGGAGGAGGAGGAAGAAGAAGAAAAGCAGAGCAGAAGCACATGGCCTGGAGAAACTGCAAGTTCTAAGGGGTCTCATAAATGTGGAAGATGGTAGTGGAGTGGTAGAGCTGCCCAATCTAGGTGCACAGCATGTATTCATATTAACTGAGTTGTGTTTTCATTGCCCAGGCATATTTGGGTTGGATAAATTTATGCAACACTGTTCAAAGAACCCCAGAGGGCTCCTAGGTCCCTCCTGCCACAGGAGATTGCAGCAAGAGGTTTGCTCACAAGGAGAGGCTGTGGTGGCTAATCTCCATTATCAGTTTGACTAGATTTTAAGTCACCATTGAAACCCATCCATGGGTGTGTCTATTAGGATGTTTCCAGAAACATTTAAACTCTAATGAGAAACCCACTCTGCCTGTGGTGCTCTGCCTAGGCTGGGGTCCTATATTAAACAGAGAGTGAGCTGGGTTCCAGTGTTCACCTTGCTCAGCTTCCTCACTGCAGGCTGCAGATGTAATGTGAGCACCTGCTTCCAACCCCTGCCACCACACTTCCCTTCCCACCACGATAACTGTAACTTGAAATCATGCGCCCAAGCAAGCCCTTTCTTTCTGAAGGTGTTTCTGTCAGGTATTTATTTGATGATGGCTTTCACCACCTCTGCATCTATATGCTCCCAGGAAGTCCTTCACATACTCTATAGCAGCTGTGTCCCTGGGACTGATAAACGGCCTTCCAGATAGCCTTTGAGTTGTATAAAACTCATGAGATCTTTCCCTTGGTGCCTGGTCCAATTGCTGCAGAGAATACAAAAGGGATTAAGTGGAGATTCACGGGGAAACAAGGGATGGCCAGAAGGAGTCCTCAGAAACTCAGGTCCTTAGAGACTGATCCCTCAGAGAGGAGAGGTCGGGAAGGTGGTAGCTTGAAGAGCAATAGTCAAATAGTTCTGTGAGCGTGTGGTGTATGTGGGCTCTGGTTCCCAAACCTTAGAGTCTCATGAAGGGAACACAGTCTGGAACTCCTTGTGAAGTCTGTGAACAAAACTGATTTAGGCATGGGGCAAGAGCACCAAGTATGACACCTGCTTGAGAGGCATTTGCCAGTCACATTGGTGATTTTTGTACCCAGAGTCACATCATTTGAAGCAGGAGTAGACAGCCACAGGGATGCCAGTCGATATTCTGGAGACACAGCAGCTTACAGTAACTGTAGCTTTTGTTCATCTCTGGGCCTGATCTGGGTGGGCTGAGGTCTGCTCCCTGGGTGTCATCAGCCCCTCTCACAGGCTGGTGAGCTGAGTCATCTGAAGGTTCACTTCCTCCCTTATCAGATAAGGTTGCTTATCTGAACCATAACCCATAGTCTTCCCCTGTCTTAGCAGACAGTCCTTCAAGAAGACCAAGACAGGTGTCCTCAAGCCAAGATGACCTGGCTAATGGGACCACTCCCAAATTCTATGGATGGAAGATGTCAAGACCCCACCCTGGGTCAAGGGTGTAAGTAACAGGGGACATACCTGACTCTGCGTCTATATATTCTAATCTGGGTGAGAGAAAGGGAGGAGAAGCTGCTCAGTTCTCTCCTTTGAGAAGACCCATGGTCTCAGGAAGACTGCAGCCCCTTGTCTTACCTGTATCTCCAGAGCTCTCAGATTACTCTATGACCACAAGGTCATTTTTTTAATTATTTTAATTATTTATTATTATATCTAAGTATACTGTAGCTGACTTTAGACACACCAGAAGAGAGCATCAGATCTCATTACGGGTGATTGTAAGCCACCATGTGGTTGCTGGGATTTGAACTCAGGACCTTCAGAAGAGTAGTCAGTGCTCTTCCCCGCTGAGCCATCTCGCCAGCCCCCACAAGGTCATGTTTTACAGTGCAAGTTTTCAATATTGTGTATCAGAACACAGAGCCAGCAGGTGAGGGTTCAACAGATGACAGCTATTATCATCAATCCTGAGAGCCTCAGTTCATTCCCCAGGACCCACATGATGGAAGGAAAGAATGGACTCTACAAGTTTCCCTTGACAGCCACACAAGCACCAGATTAAATGGTAAATAAATGACCCACATATCAACCAACAATTGGCTGGCAAGTGTTCCACACACAGCTGTCATGCTCCATCCTCCTGTCTCTTGCCTCACTTGGTCCTCAGCGGTGGGTTCCAGGCCATTCTCACCTCATAGGACTCAAAGGCTTGAGAAGCAGAGTCCTAGCAGAGAAGGATTGTATCATATGACACAAACCTGCAAAATTTCAACAAGCTATTTGTCTCAAATTCAGCTCTCCTAAGGAGTTTGGACACGCTCATCCTTTGGTACTCACCATGGCTATTGTCCACACCTAGCTCCGTGTTACTGGTACTACCTGCTCCAGCTTAGTATCTGCAGAGAAGGTCACTGGGGCAGCCCAGCAAGGTACCAGTTTATTTTCCTGAGATATTTTGTGAATTATCTGGAGTCTCTGGCCCAGGTCATGCTTTACTGCACGGTGGGAAAAAATAGAAACAAAGCAAAGCTTAAAGGTTTTGAAATAACACAAATGAACAATGTTTTTGTCTCAAGGCATTTGTTTACAGCAGAGCATTTGAAAGAACAGCAGATGCTGAGCGAGGCCAGAGCCCTTGGAGGACCAGGCTTAAGGAATACACCATTACTGCCCATGCAGAGGCTGCTGGGACAACAGTCCACCCTGATTAGTCTATCCTTGCTATATCTGCCAATGGTTCCTTAGCTCCCCTTCTGACCACTGCTGCCCAAAGTCAAGGAGTTCCAAGGCCTTTCTTCCTGGGTGGTCACATAAGACATTCAGAATGAGCAGAGTCAGGGGTTGAGTTTCCTAAGGAACATCTGCACTAGACAGGAAGTTCTAGTGTGGACAGGGAAGGAATAACTTTCACTACCATCTGTAGGGTAGGGATACCAAAAGGGGACTGTGGGTAGAGAACTCACCAGCCTGGGCCAGAGCAGTGAGGTCAGGAGTGAGTGCAGATTCCTTGGGAATGCTTTGGGGGGAGGGAGGTGATCAAAAGGCACCCCTATGGAGATCAGGATGGCAGCCATACCACTGACCACAGCTACTTTTTGAAGTTGCATCAGCAACTGCGGCAGGAAAATGGCCTGGCCTTCCAATGCACTTGTCCTTTGGGAGTATTCGATGTCAGCTGATGGACTGACTCAGGCAGAGGATGTATTATTTATGATTATTTATTATTTAACACAGAGAGGTGACTAAGGAGTTCACCCTTTGTCACATTACTGGCATTTAGAATTATAGAGACAATGGCAGAACATAAGGGAAATAGCAAGAGGAGCCTCTGCCACAGTTCCTTGTCTTTCTGGATTGCCTTAAAAGTTGCAAAAAGTAAGCCACACCTGCAGCCCTCAAAGGAGGAAGAGGATTCAGGTGTCACTGACATGCATATTCCCATGGATTTGTAGAGCATCCTTCTCTCCCTGGGCTCATATCTGATTACCGCTGAACTCGTCTGCATCATATACATGCCCAATGATCTGTGGAGTAGATGGGCATGAATATAGAGAAGCTGTTTCTGAGTTTCTTAGAATCATAGCCATGTTTATGTGCACAAAAAATATTAGCTCTCACATGCATAGATGAAGGCCATAGCTATTTTCTTTACAGGTTGGGGGTGCCTATGAGTTATTACACCTGGACTGTGTCCCTCAGTGAGGCTGGGAACACATGGCACTCTCCACAACCTGTTGACAGAAATCCAGATGTAACTGTGTAGTGCCAATCTGTGTGTATGACTGACACACAGACACCCACTCTGCTGTCTATGACAATAGCAGTGCTGGTACCAGTGGTGATGGCACAGGTCAGGCCTGACAGCATGCAGATGGTCCTTAAACAAGCATCATTGAGAAGGCTCAATGGAGCAGTGATTACAGCAGAAACGGAACCAGAGCTAAAGTTGGGAATGGCATCAGTAGATGAAGTACTGAAGGGACAGAAATGCTAGCCTTCACCTTGTAGGCTCCCACTGTGTGACAGTTGCCCAGAGAGCTTTAGCCTGGAGTCCCCAGGACGACTAGGGAGGGAAACACAACTGATACCAGCTCTCTCTTCCCCTTCCATATCCATTCTGTTTCCACTCTTACTAGACCTGGAGGCAGCTAGGAGTGAAGGGGCCCAAAGCTTGTACTTTTCCTGTTGTCAGCAGATGACAAGGAGTCCAACTGCAAGAGAGGTATGGGTGCAGGGAGAGTGTCCCACATTAGAGGGGCAAGCCCAGACCTGGGAGTGAGTGAACTGATAGTTCTAGAGGTGCTCAGACCCATCCCTGCCCCCACTGTTTCCACTTTACAGGGCATACTTACTTACATTACACTATGCTGAGTGGGTAAGAGACATTTAAGAACTCCATTCAGGCTGCAGGTATGGTATTCTGTGCTCAAGTTACCAATCTCACTGGGCAAATGAGTTCTCTGTGGCATTTATGTGGAAATGAGAACTGCTTTTGTCGAAATGCAAAGGCCCTGAAGGATCCACCCTCTAACCCCCCCCCCNCCCCCCGCACGCCCCCAAGCCTTCACTGCTTCTCTAGCCCCTCCCCCAAAGGCTCAGAAGACACCATCTCCTAGTGGCAGCAACACCCCTACCCTGACACCTTGCCTAGGTGGATTGGAATAGAGTTTTCCCAATGAGACAGAGACACATGAGTGGTTCTCCTAGGCTCTGGGGTGAAATTTCACCAAGTTTTTATGAGCATGACCATACTTGACTTATCTGCCTCTCACCAAGTCAAGTTGTACTGCAGCCATGGCCAAAGGCCTCTGTTCAGATAGGGAATAGCTGTTCCCACCAGATCTGCCTTTAGTATCTGGACCTAGACCTTATAACCCCAGGCACCCGTGGTATTAGCAATTCTTTCTCTAAAAAGTCCTGTTAAAGTCACAGGGTGGTCTCCAGTTACGACTGTTCACTGGCACGTTGACTTGGCACCAGTCCCTCCAAAGCCTTACTGGATAGCTTATCATCTTTGAGGTCAGGGCCAGTTAGGCTATAGATCCACTGCTATAGGGATATGTTCCAGTATCCTGACACGGCATGACATGCACTTACCTCCATCTGCAATCTTTTGACATTTGAAGTCTTTATTTGATTCATTTTTGCTGTCTAAGACAGTGAGGCGTGCCTCAGTCAGAAAACATGCTGGTTTAAAATATTTATTGGTTAAAAAAAATTTAAAATTTTTATACAAAGATGATGAGAAAAATCTCATGCAAACTCTGGGCATACAATAAAAATAACTCAAAGAGTAATATGATGATTTTGTACAAAATTATTCTTCTTAGGAAGGACCTCTGACAGCCAGCATGGCTCCGTTCTCCTGACTGGGATACACCTTCAGAGAAGACAGTCACTCACTCTTAGTCACCTGCAGGTGATCACGATTCACAAGGGTGTCGAATGTCTGGTTGTCACTGTAATGAATAATGGAACCCATTTCTACTACTCAGGAAACAAGGGGCCTTGATCTAGGAACACCACGGGAGGTCTGCACAAAAAGGGGGTGATTCACAAAAATCTCGGGAAGTTCTAGACAGTCCTTTGGAGTGGAGGCAACACCTCGAGATGATTATCCGCATTTCCTGCTGCTGCTTTGCCACAAACCTGCGGTGGGTTTATAATTTGTGTATATTACAAGTAATTTGCATAATTAAAACACTTAAAGACTCGACATCTCATGGCAATTAGAAATGCATCAAACTGGGAACAATGTACAAAAGAGGGAGCTTCAATATGAAACAGTAATCCTCAGAACCTCCAGCACCCCGGCTGCCTGGAACAGGCAGAGCAGCCGGCCACTGCCACCTAAGTTCCCCCAAGCGCACACTCAGCTGCCTGCCGTCATATTGTGTTTGCCCAGACTCATCTCATCTTCCGGAGCCTTAGTCTGTTTTCCTTGTCCCGTTTTTTAAGGATAAGTATGAACTGGTTGAAAAAGTGCTCCTGATCCTTTCGCTTCTGAACAAGACGAAACCTCTGATCCCGGCCGTGTTTCTCTGCAAACTCTTTAAATGTGGTCCTGAAAGATAAAGAAAGACATTTCTGCGACATCTTCCCAGAGAATGAGTCCTGTTTTACCTCAGCATGACAAGCAAGCTCCCAGGGGCAAGACCTCTACAGGCTAATGGGCTTTGAGGACCTGGGTCCTGCAGGGCTGTGACCTGACTTGACTTACACATCTCTGATCTCAGGAGGCCTACCTCTGATGCTGCTGTAGCCACAAAAGCTTCTGCTCTCGCTGAGCCTCCTCCTGCTACAGAGCTCCATGTATACTGGAGCTATGCAGCAAAGAAACCCTTCCCTCTGTCTTCCCCTAGTTGGTACCCACTCTTTCTTGGGAGCCCTGGTCTGTTTTGGGAATCTAGTGTCCTCTAGAGACCCAGAGAGTTCTGAGGCAGTCTTTTGGGTCCCTTAACATGGAATTTAACTAGACCCTCCTGAACTGGGGTAGAGCCACCACTGTCAGCTTGGCTCTTTAGTCTCTGATGACATTGAGAGTCTAACCATGGCTGGCAGGTAGGGAGTTCTTGGTTCTCCCTGCAGAAAACCTCCTGTTGCTAAACCAGGGATCTTCTGGAAGAAACCATAGAGCCCACCGCTACCTGATTGTGAAGACAGCCCTATCAATCCTAGGAGCTAAGGGGTCAGAATAGTGCAAGGTCTTTGGAGCAACACCAGAACCTTGAGAGGCAGTGGTCCTGACCTGCCCAGATCCCACACGGAGCTTCCAGGAATGTCAGCTATGGAGTGGCCCAGAGCCCAGGAACTGGCACTAGCCAAACAGCCTTCCTCCCAGTCGCAGCTTTGCTGTGCCTGTCACCAGGAGTCCCCATTGTGGAGGATGGTTGGCTCTGAGCACTCAGTGTGCATAGGAAATCACTCTTCACTCAGGAAACCCCCGTTATTCTTGCTCATTAGCTTTATAGAGTTTACATTTCCTCCACACAGCCAATTACATTGTTAAATTATTGCAGCTTAGAGCGTTTCATGGACAAATGACAAGCGTATACGGACATGGTGGTTAAAAGGGTGGCCCTAGGATTGGGTTCCTCATCGTCCTCTTTCTTTCTGCATCCAGCTACCCGCTGCCTGCTCTACCTACAGGGGCATTTCCTTGATGGGTCCTCTGAAGAGAAAGCTTCTTCCTCTGGTTTCCCTCCTCTTCACTTCTGTCCATCCTTCTCCGTCTCCTCAGTCCTGCTTCTTCCTCTGGTTTCCCTCCTCTTCACTTCTGTCCATCCTTCTCCGTCTCCTCAGCCTGCTTCCTCCTCTGATTGTTGCAGCTATGGCTAGCATTGCACTTCTCTTAAGGCTTCTTCAAGGTTGACAGGCAATGCTGCTCCCACCCAGATCACATTTGGAGCATCTCTTCAGAGAAGAATCATGGAGGAGGAGGAAAAATGACAGCCCAGTGTGCCTCAGCCACGTAGAGGGTTGGATCTGGCTTTCTGCTGGCTCCGGGGAGCTCAAGAAGTCACTGAAGTGACTGCCATGCACCTGTGGCCACACCCTGATGAACAAAGATGGTACCAGCATTCACTGTGCATCCCAAAGTGTCTCTATCCCAGCAGAGAGGTATGTGCACTAGGCTATAAGACTGGTCCATGGATACTGTTCTCACGTGTTCTCAGGAAGGACCTGAGACAGATCACCAGGGTCAGCTGGGACAACAACCAAGAGAACTAGAGACTGGAGAAGCTACTGCTGTAAACACCCTAAGGAGCCTGAGCTAACGCCACCATCTTACCCCAAGATCTAGCTGTCTACATCTTGGGAGGGCAAGGTGAGGGAGGAGAGAAGAAACTTCCAAGGGCAGATCTATCTACATTTAAGATTATAAACAGCTTTGTAATTATGAAAGTAATACATGCCAAGGATGTTTTTTATACTATTTTAATATGTTCCACTATAGTAAGCATTTTACTGTCTGCGTGTTTCCTGTAAGTCACACTGTATCCCTTAAACACACAGTAACATTTGCCTACAGCACAGCTGAAGAAGAAATCTAATATTAAATAGGGATGTGTTTAAGCCTATTTGATTTCTCTTACTCATGGTCTATGGTGTGTATGGGGGTGTGGGGTATGGTAGGGGTGTATGTGTGGTGTGTGTATATAATGAGGTATATGTGTAACAAGGAATAAGTGGTGGTATGTATGATGTGTGTAAATGTTCATTGTGGGATTTGTGAATATGTAATGTGTGTGCAGTGGGGTATTTGTGTAATGGATCTATGTATGTGTGGTAGATTCTGTGGGTGGTATATGTAATATGGAGGTACATGATGGAATGAGATGTGTGTATATATGTGTGTTGTGGCATTATGGTATGTGTGTCTGTGTGGTGTGTGTATGTTGGGATGTATATGTGATGCATATATAATAGGATTTATGATATGTGTGTGTAATGAGAAATAAATTATATATATATACATATATATATATATATATATATATATATATATATATATATATGTTTGTTGAGGGCTGTATGAGTATGTGATGTGTATGGTGGTGGTGGTATGTGTATATGCGCATGCATGCACACTGTGAGGTATGGTGTGTGTGCATGATGAGAGATGTGTTTGACATGTAAGGTGTATATATAATGTATGTAATGGGTATGTATTTTTGAGTTCTATGTGAGATTTTTCTTCAGCTTACTCAGTTCAAGCTATATCCCCCCCCCCCCATCTTCAGTCTTGTCTGTGGAACTTCAGTCTTGTCACTAGCATCTTACCAATAAGTAGCAAGGATGCCTATGCTGGTCAAGGAGTAAGGGCCATATGGCAGGACCATGTGTTGTCTCTTTTGTCACTTTTTGAGGTCAGTATGATTGCTTCCATTCAGAGGGGATCATAAAAACACAGGGACATCCAGTACCTTATCCCTGGGCCAGGCCACACCAGAACTTAAACAATGTTTCAGAGCCAGCTCCTAACTCCTCACTTCTGCCTCCCTCTCATGGCCACTCCTAGGTAGATAAGGAGGTCAGAGCTGGGCCCAGTACTCAAAGCTCTTTGACTGGAGGCCACTTTTTCAGATGACCAGGCACACGTTTTGTTTTTCCTTAGCATTTCCTGAGGTTCGAGCCATACACACTTGTTCTAATTCAGAAAGTCTTCCAGTTAGGAAGAGTGATTTGTGGAGCGTTATGCAGCCAGTATTAGCTGTGCACTCAATTATGGACCAAACACACCAGAGACCACACTACGGAAACCCAAGTCTTCACAGAAAGGACTCTGAATATAATATTAATATACACTCTGAATATAATACTAATATACACTCTGTATAATAATATACACTCTATCATTTAAAATAAAAATAGATAGGCTGGAGAGTTGTCGCCACAGTTAAGAGTGCTTACTATCTAAGCATAAGGACTTGTGTTTGGGTCCTATGTAGTAAACCAAATGTGGCCCTGCTCACTCCTATAATCTGCCCCTGAGAAGACAAAGGCATGAGGATCATTAGATTGCAGTCAGGCTTTTGCTGACCTTTTGAACTCTGTAGCAGAAACGCAATCACTACGGTGGATTTACCTAGTATATCATACTGTCTGCCAGACTGAGAAGTACCAGGTTCCCAAAGGGCTTCTGTAGCTAATAGGTCTTTCCCGTAAATATTTCAACGTCTTTGAAATGTTGTTATATATAATGAAGTAAGTTCTGCAATAATGACACATTTCTAGACCCAGAAAATACCTGGTATGTGTCTCCCTTCATACCTGGGTGATACTTTAGATTCTTCTAGAAGTTTCTTGAATTCTTCTTTGGCTAGCAGCAATTTACTTTTCCTTTCCTTGTATTCTTCTTTGATTCTTGTCTTGACAAACTGCTCGAATATCTTAAAACAAATGCACAGAAGAAAGTCATCATGAAGCTGAATATTAGAAATTAAACCTTGTTGGCCAAAGACAGCACAGAAGTCCGGCATCTGAAGCAGGAGGTTCTTTGTCATGGCTACAGGATCTGTAAGCAAAGCTCCCCTGCCCACAAAACTGAGACCTCTCAGTAACACAGCCTTGGATGGCCCAGTGTGCTCCCTCCACACAGGCAGCACTTCCAGGATAATCCTTAATCAACCTAGCTCAGGGACTTGAAGTGGATTTGGAAAGCTCTGTTGTGCTCTGGAAGCTAGGAGCCCCTCTGTCTGCACTTTACCCCTGCAGTTTGAGCTCTGAATGTTCGTAGGACACATGACCTACCTGCACTCACATCATTGTTAAAGCATCCACAAGAGACTTAATCTGCTATACTGACATCTATGGTTCTGTAATCGGCCTCTGAATCTCTAAAAAAACCGGCATGAACTTGTAGACATAAAGAACTCTGGCATCTCTGTGTCCCACACTCTAGTTTCCAGGAAACCTCTTGTCTACATGTGGGACCCAGGGACATGAAGAAGGTTCAGGATGCACGAGGGGGCCTCTCTCAAGAATGTCAAGTAGTATCTAGACTGTACCAATCATCAGGATAGAAATTGCAAAGGAGGAAACCTGACCCAAAGTGTATTTTGAATAACCAAATGGGCATGAAAATACTGACTGGTGTGCAATGCGTACTCAGCACTCCAGGGCAGGCTGTTTTCTCTTGGAAACCAGGTACTGCACAGGACTATGGAACCTCCCTTCGCTGCTTCCTATAGAATGTTCTCGCATTGCTGTTGCTTGTTTCCCTTGTTTGACACAGGGTGTCACACATACTAGGCTGGCTCTGAACATGCCATGAGCTTCTGCTCCTCCTGCCACCACCTCCTGAGTGTGACGACTGCAAGTGTATGCCACTGTGTCTGGCTTATGCCGTGCTAGGGATGTCATCCAGGACGTCATGCTTTCTGGGCAAGCATTCTGTCAACTGAGTTACATGCACAGCCTCAATGCTCTCCCTTTGTCAGAGGGAGGAAGGCTCTACCATTAGAAAACTTGTTACTTGAAGACCATAAAGTCAAGGAAGAAGGACAAAGCTGTTCTAATCATAATGTTATCCATGCATCCAGAACACTAAAAACATAAACAGAAGATCATTTAAATATTTATATAAACATAAACAAAACATCAATTAAAAACTTACATGCTTTTTCACTGGTAAAGTCCATAATGACTGTGTATCAATCCACACAGATCTGAGAGGTATTGACTGGTCCCCAGCAGCCCTGCCAGGGAGTGGTGGGGGAAGGGGAAGTGATGGCTCACTCAAAACCACCATTGTCTCTATCCAGTGCTATCTTACTGTTTCATATCTTTCTGTTTTGTTTCTGATATTTGAAGAGGGGGCCTTAATATGTTGTACTTGGTGGCCTGGACCTCTTGATCCCTTTGCTTCAGCTTCCTGATGCCCTTGTCTCCGATCTCTTCTTTAATAGTGAACCTCTTACAAGATGTTATGCAGGGAAGAGTACTTGCCTCCAGAGACCTCAGCAGTGCTAAAGGGAAATATTCACGACTACAGCTTAAATTTTGACCGTGTGCACACACATTTAAGTAAGAATATGATTGGGTTATTTTACCTTCAAGGCAAATAGTGAAGTGTGCTCTCCAGCAGTCCTCTAATTTAAACAGAGAGAAGAAGCAAATGCAGGGCTGTTAGCCAAATAAAGGCGAGTGGTTCCATCATCAGCTAAGTTTTGCTCTATTAATTTTAAATGTGGGCAGAAAGGCTGGCTGGCTTTGGGGTCAGAGCATATGAGAAATGCCCCATCTACCTCCCTGCCTAGGACCGTTTATCCACCTAATCAAATTATTTCCCTTTCTCTCTCCTTTTTCTGCATTGCTTTATGTAAGCTGCCATAACTCAACGTAGCAGGTATATTTCCCCTCTAACAAATTACACCAGTTTTACCCAAATTGGAGCACGACTTTTTAAAAGAGAGCACTGGCCGTTATCTCGTTTTCTGTGGGCTCTGGTGTAATAAAATGAAACACTTCTCGTTACCATAGAAACTGGACTGATTAGCGCTCCCAGGGCCTGGCTCTCTGTTTAGGTTCACTCCATCTCCTTTGCAGCCTGGATAGCTTCACACCAGGAGTCTTAGCTTTCCCTTGTGAAAACGCTGCCATGGGAGGGCTCTGCAGATTCTGTCAGATGCTTGCTCTCCACTCCATTTGTAATCTGGACTGTGCTTTCTGAGAGAGGCCTCAGGCACTGCTCCTTCTCTCATGCTGTTGCTGTGCCACTCATACAACTGCAGCAAGGATGAGCATTGGACCAGGATGTTCTCTGGAGGACCTGCTTCATGAAGAGCACGAGGCTGGCTCCCTTCCCACCGCAGCACATTACAATAGAACTGACATCTCCCTTGGTGATTTCACAGGGACATCTGAAATTTTTTGACTAAACAGTGAACTCTTGGTGTAAGATGTTTCAAGATGCAGAAGAATGTGCCCAGGCAAGTGTTGACTACCCAACCAAGGACAATCACAACAGCCCTCTCAGGCTGTCACCTGTCCCCTCTAACCAGGGTCCCTGGCAGCCCAGTCTCTCCAGTTTCCTGGGCTGATCTGATACAGTAGGTCCTGCCCATAGACACCAGAAAGTGGATGATGGTTAGTAATGCCCAGTCCATGAACCAGCTCCTTCCTACCTGGGTCCTTGCTCTCTTAGACCTGTTAAGAGATGTAACTTAAGCATCAAACTGAAGTTGTTGCGAGACCTCATACTAAACAGGGCTTTTCTTCTAGCTTCTTCTAAAATAATGCTAGTCTCTAAAACATAACAATGACATGCGGAAAACAACTGGTCACATACCAAAAAGAAAGCAAAAACACCTCCCAAACAAAAATGACTATTTGCTAAAGCACAGCCTATATATTTATTTATAGGATGGCTTAACACATTAACTGTTTCTAATGACTCTTCACACACAAGGCGAGCCTGCCTTAGGAGCTCACAGCATCTTATGGTGTAGATGAGCTTTCTTTCCTGCAAAGAACAATGGAACTTTTCGCTTTTTAATAATGCAACAAAAATGGTGAAATCGCATCAATTATTAAAATCTACAGTTTTCTTTAGGTATAGAAGAATGCACATGTAGCCCAAACTCAGCCCACTGCAATGTGGGCTTAGTGTCCTCCTAGAAGCTCCATGAAAAGAATCCGTTCCACATTTATGAAAGACAAAGTTGGAGATTCTAGGTGGGTAGTTAAGATAATCCTTGGCTTCCCAGCCCCACACCCAGCCTGACAGAGGAAGAGGTTTTAGTTAAGGAGTAGGAGAGATGAAGTGTCCCTAGCTGGCTGAGACCGCTTGGGGGCTACAGGCCAGGCCACAGAGGTATAGGAAGCCCTACATTAGGCTGGTCTTAGCAGACTTACAGCTGATATTTTAAAATTAATAGCTAACAGTCCTCTTTCTCTTCTTTAGGTACTATTTTTTTTTTATGGCACTTTACAGATTTATAGAAAATGTCGAATATTGCGGAAAGGTCTCATACCCGTTTCCACGTGCGTTTTTTAATTAATTATTTTATTTATTTACATTCCAAATGCTGCCTCTCCTAGTCCGTCCTCCCAGAGTTCTTCACCCCATCCCTCATCCTTGTCTCAGTGTCTGCTTATAGCCAGCGACAGACTCAATCTAAAGCTTCACTCTCTTATGACTTCTCCTGATCTTGCTAAGATTCTGCAGGCTCACACATCAGTAGGTTCCTGGAGATCCTTAAGGACAATCCCTCCCCTCTGCTAACTCTGAAGCTCCTCCCATCTTTGCAGTTGCTTCATGAGGTTCAGGGCAGGGGAGTGACAGGGCTGCAAGAGGAGTCTGGTCAGCTCAGTGACTACAAGTATAGCACTGTGACCTTAAAGCTCCTACCTGCATTTGGCTCCTCAGTCCCAGCTAAGGAGTAGTGTCCTCAGCCCCTCCCAGGCTACCTCCAGCATAGCCTCCTGCCTCCCCGTCATCCCCCTGTCTATATAACCTGGAAAGGCAGAGCCGGCTCTGTGAACTTCTTCACACATAAGCCTGAGCAGATCCCTGGCACGCCGTTCTTCTGAGGAGCCTGGTGGTACCCACTGCAGCCCAGCCCTGACCTTGTCGGGCACCTGCACCTGTTTGCTAGAATAGTATCATTTACTTCCTTTGACTCTGGTCTCTGGCCACTCCTGGTTTTCCTATGACAGCATAGCACTTTAGGTAGAATGGCATGATCAACACACTGAGTGCCACATTTGGGATGGGATTGATGCTCCAAGCTTTGCGATTTGATCTTAGAGTCCTTCCCTGCAGAGATCACAACCAGACAGCCGAACAGAACGGCTCCAGGCATGAGACTCTCCTGTACCTCCAACTTCACGCCCAAGCTCTCAGACTGGCAGCAGACCTAGCTTGCAGCCTTTCAGCTCTGTCTCTAGTTGCCGTCTTACCTGGCTCCAGCATTACCTGTTTTCGTTCCTCAGAGTTTAGCAGGAGATATCGTGGGTCAAACACAATTTTATGCAATTCTTTCTCCCAAGTAGAAAACGCTGACACCTGGAGAAAGATATTCAATAGAGCTGCTGTTAGCATCCGATTCTGAGGTTGGAGTGTACTGAAATGATCAACAGGGTGTTTTGGGTTTTGGTTTTGACTTTTTAGGCAGCATTAAGGTACAGTGGATTCAGGGAGGTGCCTTGTATAAGTATGTGGGATACATCAAACACACATGAACATTAATATGAAAAATATGAGGAAATTAAATTTCCAGATATATGGCACTTCTATTTTTTCTGGCACCTTCCAGGACATCTTCCCATGATCCATGCTGCCTGCAGGATGGTAAGGGGGTATTTCAACATCATATCTTGAATGCTGAGTGGATTCTTATAGATGTTCTCAGAGCCCTGCAGGCCAGGCCACAGAGGTGTAGAAAGCCCTGCAATAGGCTGGTCTTAGCAGACTTTCAGCTGATATTTTAAAATTAATAGCTAACAGTCTTCTTTCTATTCTTTAGGTAGGTTATATGTTGTGGCACTTTATAGATTTATAGAAAATGTTGAAGAATATTGCAGAAAGGTCTTATACCCTCTTCCATGTGTCTTTTTAAAAATTAATTATTTTATTTATTTACATTTGAAATGTTGCCTCTCTCCTGGTCCCCCCCTCCAGAGTTCTTCACCCCATCCCTTTTGCCTCTTAAGAGGGTGTTCCCTCTCCATAGCCCCACATCTCCCCAAGTATCTTTTATCATTGAAATCTAATATCAGTGAGCTTGGTATGGTACCATAAAAAATTACCCCACTATTTTGAATAAATCCCCCTGATTATTTGGATTTTCTTAATTGCTTAATTACTTCATTTCTTTACATCCCAAATATTACCCCCTCCCACTACCCCCTCAAAGAGTTCTTCCCCCATCTTCCCTCCCTTTTACCTCTGAGAGGGAGGCCCTCTAGATATCCCCCTCCCCTACCCTGGGACATCTAGTCTCTACAGGATTAGGCATATCCTATCCCACTGAGGCCAGGCAAGGAAGCTCTCTGCTATAAGTGTGCCTGGGCCTCAGATCAGCCTGTGTATGCTCTTTAGTTAGTGGCTCAGTCTTTGGAGGCCCCAGGCGTCCAGGTTAGTCGATGCTCTTGGTCTTCCCATGGGGTTGTCATCACCTTTAATCCTTCCCTTAATTCTCTCATAGGGGTCCCAGACCTCCATTCAGTGCTTGGCTGTATCTGCATCTGTCTCAGTCAGCTGCTGAGTAGAGTCTGTCCAGCCATGGCTCCTGCCATACATGTCCTTTTGGGTCTGGGTTACCTCACTCAGGATGACATTTTCTAGTCCCATCCATCTATCTCAATTTTTTTTTTCTGATCTAGAATTTCATGGTACATGGAGTCTCATGTCTGCTAAGGTACCTCTACACTAGGTCATTTTCCCAGAGTCTCCTTGTTTCTGATTACCTTGGTCCTTGGCAGATGTGTTGCTCTGGCTTTTTATAGAACTCCTTCAGCATGGAGGATGACCACAGAGCCAACATGTCACTTCAGTACATCATTTCCTGAGTCTGCACCATCCTTGTGGTTCATTAATGATGGGGACTTAGGACCCAGGCTGAGACACATGCCCAGTGTCCCTTGGACAGGTAGGTCATTTCTATATACTTCAAATACTACATTTTGGCAGAAGCCATGTGCACCTCCCATATAGGAGGTCATATTCTGCCTCTATGGGTGATTTGGAATCCTTCTGGTAGAATATCCTTCCATCTTTCACAGTGACTTCTTTATTTTGCCCTTTCTTTTATAGCTGTGAGGACATGTCAATATATGTTCATCTCCTCAGTAAGTATCCTGCGCTACCTCATTTTTGTTGCTGCCCAACTATCTCAAATCCAGTTCTCTAGAAGTCTGTGGTTGGGCCCCAGTCTCTACATCTCTGCTGAGTTCATATCCTGCCTCACTTGCTGGCTTTTCCAGGGCTCCAGGTTCCTCTGTACATGGTGGGCCTTAGCCCTCCAATTAGCTGACTTCTCTGAAGCCCTGGTTTTCTTAATGAGAGGACAGAAATAGAAGCCAACATCTCGGCATCGGCATGCCACCCCTGAGAAGCTCTTGCCTCCAGATTCTCAGCTGATAAACAAGGGAACGTTTAAGTCATTTAAAAATAATTTGTTCATTTAAAAACATTGACTTAATATCGACTCTGCCTTGGCCCCATGCTGTGTGCTAAGAATGAAGAGAAAATAAATCAAGACCCTGGTATGAAAAGAGTCCCTGGTCTTGTGTAACACAGGTGATGGGAACTAAGAGGTTCTCAAGGACCATTCTGAAATAAGGATACTCACCCAGGCTTAGGGAAGGACTTAGAAGGATGCTCTAGAATGCGCTGTGCATTGTTGTAAAGGCTAGCATTCATGAGCTCTAGAGAAGGTGGGGATTAGAGGGACTGTACAGGCCTAGGGTGAAAGCTCATGAGAGGCTGGGAAGAAGTAGACACACAGATGTTCATGCAGGGGCCTCTGACATGGGTAGAGCCAGGATGTTATCCTGAGGGCAAAGATCAGATCTGATGTATATTTGGAAAAATCATAAGGATATAATGGGGGATGGGACATTGGGCAGGAAGGGAGGGAAACTAACCAAGTTAACAAGACAAAATGCACTCATGTTTCAGTTCATGTCTCATGTTTGAGCACGTGTTCTGCAGTTCACGGAGCTTGTTTGGGACACTGTGGAGGCTTTCAGAGATACTGCCTAGTTGGAGAAAGTAGGTGGCCAGGGGACGCCTTTAAATGGCATATACAACCTGCTTCCTGCTTTGTTTGCAGCTCCATAGTAGTATGAATGGTTGTAGAACCCTGTCACTGTGGACTGAGCTGCTCTGCCATGGACAGACAGAAGGGACTAAAGCGCCCTGAAACCATAAGCCAGGGTAAACTGTTCTCCTGTAAGGACTGTGGTCACAGTGACACAAAGGTTGCTAATCCACACTCTTAGGATATCCCCGGGTGAGGACCTGCTTCAACCAACAACATAAGTGTGATGTACATCATACCAGAGAGGTTTTCTTAATAAATAATTCTATCTTTAATAATAAAAATTCTTGTTGTATATCCCACAAACTCTTTCACTGGTGAGGTGGTCTATGTCCACATAGATGCTTTGTGACTGAGCACATGGCACACTGTTGATGCCATATGGAGCAGAGGTTCTCTGGGAAAGTGACTCCCATGGGTGTATCTAGAGCAGTGATGGATAGAGCTGTGGCCAGACTCATCCAGCTGAGCCAGATAGGCACATTCTACTGTGCTGAGCACCTGTGAAGGGTCCTTCAGAGAGGTCTGAGGGTGGCTATCAAATAGGTCACACACCCAACTGTGACAGACTGTGTAGATTTTGGAAGATATAAGGGGTATAAGAAGGGGGTATAAAAACACATGTATACAGCTTCTCAGAGAAGCTTGTCAACCATTAAGGAGGCAAAAATGTCACTCATATCCTGGCTACAATTTACAGTGATAAACCAACCCAGTCATCTCGCCCATGGCCATGATAGGCCCCATGTGCAGGGCCACGCTGGCATGCTGCCTATTCTGTAGGTCCAGAGACCCATGCCACTCACTGCTGCTTTTCCTGACAGTGTCATCACCCTCTGTCACCTGACACTTCTTTGATTATCTAGCATTTGGTTTGATTTGATTTGATCTCAGATGATTGGATTCTTCAGTAATGTTCAGGCTACCTGCTGCACTGTTTCCCCTGCATCTCTCTGTGACATATGTTCTCAGTCCTCTCTGTAGCCACACTTTGTGACCACTGTCACATGTCCTGATATACATAGGACAAGAGCATGTCCATCCACTATCTAGGTGAGCCGCTGCTGCCCATGTCAGTGGGACCATCTCAGTGCTTCTAGCCCAAGCCCCCATTCTTTACTTAATCCAATGTTCAGGGTCATCTGCCATCATCAGAATCCTGAGAGTGTAGACAGTGTTCTTCAAGAAGCAGTGAGTGGTTCCTTTTCTACTTTTAGCATTTCCTCCTAGAGTCACCAGTTGGGTTCTCTGAACTTGACCTCTGCTGACTGAGTTCTAAGCTATCTCACCACTTCCATACTGGGGGAAACTGGGGTTGTTTATCCTGAACCCAGGCTCTGAGAGGGAGCCACAAGGCTAGAAGTGACTGGAGAAGGAGTGTGATATCCTGATAAATACAGGTTGAAGCCTGTGTTGAGGAATAATCTCCCAGGCAATGGCTGGCTAGTATGAGGGTCCTGAGGCTGCAGAGCCCATGTAGTACTGTGTCTTGAAGAGCTAGTGTTGGATATGACGTGGGCATGGGAAATCTCCCATGCAGGAGGAACAGGTGGCCTGTTTGGAGCTCCAGGAACTTGAATTTTCATATTATTGAGATATCCATTGGTCAACATGTGAGAACAACCCTGTAGAGAAATCCAGAAATATTTCGCAGATGGAGTAGCAAGCCAGCAACTTTGGCTTGCAGCATCTGGTGATGGTCACCTGGTGTGTCTGGATGAAGAATGTCATCTCCAAGTAGTTCCCCATCCCCATCATCATTGGCTCCACCCACAGCCTAAACCTTTATCAGTAACTCTCCATGTGAATGCCGAGTTCATCTCCTCTTCAGCTGGGTACCCAGCAACCTCCTGGTCTGATGCTACATCCCTTCTCAGTTCTAATGTGGCTGCCCTCTAGAAAGTCTGTCTGTGACCTGCTTCTTCTGTGAGCCCCATGTACCCCTGAGCATCATCTGTAAAGGACAAGTTCCCTTCATGGTATGCCAAGTCCTGGTGGCTGCCTAGCTCCCCATTCTGTAGATGATTAGGGAAGCCCCATCAGACCTTGAGGCAGTGATGGAGGAGCTATATGCATGGAAAAGGACTGGCATCTGGGAGGGGCACATTTACAAAGCACAGCTAGAGTAAACCATTCCACCTCAGTCCCAGCACTGACCAAGCCTCTCCAGAAACTGAGGAAATCAGATTTTGTGCTTCTCCCGGGGATGATTCAGCTCTGAGACAAATGGCTTTCATTTAAACAAAATGATCAGGCCTGTTCAAAGACGGCCAAAAGTGCAAGGACATGGGTCCTGTCAGGCACTGACAGTCCCTGGCCATCTGGGGTTATTATTGTGGGTCAGACCTGAGCAGGCGTGTGGGAGTGACCAGAGTTGTTATTAGCCACCCTGTCGTAGCAAGCTGAATATTCCCTTCATCCTCCTAGCTAAAGACCTTGTAGTTTCTGATCCTTGAATTACATAGAATCTGGAGATCCCAAATGCTCGGGGTGGGGGTGGGGGGCGCAGGGGAGAGGAAGTGCTGATACTCGAGTGGTGGCTGTATGATAAATTCCAGCCCCAAAGAAACTGGGTATTGGCAGGGTGCAGAATCCAGGCACTAATAGTCATGGTGCCTCCACTGGGGTGCTGTCATTCATCCCTGCAGTGCCCGATCTACAGTATCTATCCATGTGATCACACTGCCCCTCTGGCATAGTCAGGCTTCAAGCCTGTGGGCTTTGATATCATTGACTACAACTGACAGCTGGCCTGGCACTCAGGAGCTGGGGTCTCTTCATATAGTTGATTGCCATCTCCAACACAAACCCAGTTACTTCTGACACTAATGTTTTTCACCAAATTTGATTACCAAGCACTGTATTGTCTCTCTTGATTCCCTGGTATATTGAGATGACTGCCTTAAATCTGGACTTCAACTACTTAGCCAATTAGAAATGACTTCTCCTTCATTAGCTACGAAGTGCCCTCAGAGGAAGTGATCTGACTCTAGGACACTCGACTCCTGACAGCACCATGGACCTCCAAAGCAAGGCCTGCCTAGGTCACAGTCTCCAGAAGAGTCTGTCCCTTCCTTCAGCTCCAGGCCCATGGACACAGGTAAAGGCAGTTGTTCAGTGCTCCTTCCTAGACTCTAATGCAATGAATAAAGTTTCTATTCAATGTAGTGATATGGTCAAAATTATTCTATGTTGGTTAAAACACACAGGAAAAACAGACAGGTATGTAGAGTGACTGGTTGCTATAGCTGCCGAGAGACCCCTGGATCTCTTGGTCATGGGCGTATCCCCCAACTCTCCAAGCCTTTTCTCAGTGCATATGAGCACACCACCCTTTCCAAAACCTTCCCTTCCATCCCCTCTCAGCTCTCATGCAAGGATACAGAGTTCTTCCTCCCTAAGTACAGAGGCCAGAAGGACTCTGAGGTAAGACAGAGACCACTGGAAACTTGGCCATGCCCGAGAAGGGCTCACAGACACGTCTCCCATTAGCTCTGTTGGAATTTGAATATGAAATGCTCCCACAGGTTTCATGTGTATGTGGTCATCAGCTGACAGTGCTATTTTGAAACGTTGTGGAGCCTTTAGGAAGTATAGCCTTGCTGGAGGAAGTGGGTCACAGGAGATAGGGTGTGACATTTTATAGCCCAGCCCTACTTCCTGTCTACTCTTTGCTTCATGATTGAGAAGGTGGTGCAATCAGGGGCCTCAAGGTCCTCCTGCCTCTTTATTTCCCCATCATGATAGACTCTATCTTCAAACCCTTTGCCCAACTAGCCTTTTCCTTCTTTCTTGAGTTGCCTTATTCGGGTATTTTGTTACAGCAATGAAGAAGATAATGAATATAAGTCATAAAGATTCAAATTCCACAGGAATAGGCTTCAGTTTGGAGGAGCATTGGTTACCTTCCCTGTGCCTTCCCAATGTCCCTTTCCTGTGGCCTGTCACCTTAACATTCTGCAGGCTCTGTAGGGACAGAATCTTGCTTCTTTTGAATGCTGCTCTCTTTATTCGACTCCCCAAGCATGTTTGAAGGACTTCTGTGTATGGCCCTGATGTTCCTGGTAAGTACAGGTGGTTGTAGATGGAACAAAAGAATCAGCCCTGGTATGGGAAGGCTGCCTTCTCCATTGCTGAAGGTGAAGTTGTGGTCGCTGTTTGAAGTCTCCTAAGCACAGCTCTGGCCCAAGGGCTTGCCACAGACCATGTATCCAACAAGGGAATGCAGAATGCACAGCTGAGTCAGTAATCTGTGGTCCTCAGAGCAGAGGAGACTCCCAGATTTTTCATAAGATTCCTCTCTTAAGTTCAGGGAAGTGTGTTTTTTTTCCTGGGTGGGAGTGGGCCTCAGGGAGTATAAACAGGGTTGGATCTGAGCCCAGATAAGTCCAGGTGAGCTGTACGTAAATGTGAAAGTAAAGCAGGACCACACAGGGCTGTCACCAGTAAGGATGCACAGTCCTCACACTGGAACATGCCACTCTGAGCCTCACCTCTGGCGCTCACAGTCTTGCCAAATAATAGTTTGGGCAATTATTTGTATTTTTGTTAATAAAATTATACCCGGTTATTTCAGACCCAGCTGACTTCTTTTGATCTGAGGATTATTTTCACATTAGGGACTGTCATCTGGAAATCAGAACAGGTGACCACAGTTCCCCATGGGTTACAGCTTTATTCAATTGCTTCTAGAGAGAAGGCCCTAGGCACACCTGAGGCTCTGTGAGGTCAAATCCAGAGAGAGGAATGAGAGCACAGAGGCCAAGAGAAACGAATGGACCAAAAGGATTTAAAAAAACAGTAAGTGGCAAATATTTAACCTTCTTGCTATTCAGTACTGGTCAAGTATGCTGGCAAAACGAACTCTTGGGAGTTCTCAGACATTGCTAGTGGGAGACTATACTGAATTAAAACAGCCTCTTCAAAAACAATGTTGTAACAGAGGTAAAATGTTTATATTCAGAAGGAAATAAATCACAGATACATGCACAGGCATATTTCGAACACATACATTTATATATGTGTAGATAAAATGTATATTATTTAAAGAGCAAAGTTGGAAAATACACCACATGAATTGAAACCCAGGCTTTCTAAATTGACCATAAATAGTATTCCATCAAATAGTCTATTACTCATCAAGAGTATTTTCCAGGTTTAGGTAGGTAGCTCAATGAAAGTTCATACTAATTTAATTATGAGCTACTTATAAGAACAGATAGTATGTACATACATTTGTAAACATTGAATCTTATGGGATTAACTGAGAAAAATAAATTGGTTCAAGTGTGTCCAATTGTACTCAGTATCAGATATACCATAAAAGTCTTCAATCTGTATTTTTAAAAAGTCTCTTTAAATCTTAATTTATATTTTTGAGGTTCTGGGCATAGAGACCCAGGGCCATGCACATACTACACATATGTCCCATCACCTAAAAATCATTTCTAGGAAAAAAGCCTGAAATTAAGTATATTTCACTGGTGAACAATCCCCTTTTAGGGAAGGATTTGTTGTTGGCTTTCTGATCTTAATATGTTTTTGCAAAATTGGTTAATTTACTAACAATTTGGTATGTTCACCGCTTATTTTGCATGGTAAGCATGGGTTATACCATTTAATTTACTAGCAAAAGGTTCCATGCTCACAATACTCAAGACCTGCCCCAAAATCATGGAGTAGAAGAGCTTCCCCCTAAAAGTCAAGGGCCACTGGATAGCACATGCACCTGCCCTTAGAACCACTTATGCACGGCATCTTCTCCTGTGACCATGATAATAAACCCCTCCTTTCAGCACCATGACAGCCCAGGGCATGCCAATCTCTCCAGGGATGATAGTCATATGCTGTGTGTCTTAGAAATGAAGGGGAACCAGACATGCAACAAGCTGAGGGCTGATGCCAATATGTAGACACTTGGGGTGGGTAGCATGTGCCCTCTGTCTTTAAGTTGAAGGACTATGGAGCCTCTGTCTGTTCCACACTGTCCACATGGGATTCAGAAGGACTTCATAGTGATCCTGCCTGTTTGTGATCAATAGCCACTATATGATGAGTGCACCTAATAATCAACCTTTCTGTATTTCAACATTATTGTGAACTCAAATTCTAGGGCCTCTCCTGGAGCTGGCTGTGGTGTCGGCCAGTGTCTGTGAGGTTCACTTCTTCAGAAAGATTGGTTCTGGGAGCACCCAGAGGCAGCTCTGAGCCCCTACATTTTTTTTAGGTCCAGCACTCTGAAAAGGACGTCTCTCTTCAGCCCAGGGTAGGCAAGCACTGAGCACCAAGGATGCTATAGAAAGAGACACCCCCAACACCTCTCCCGTGGACTCAGCCAAACAGGCAGGAGAAAACCAGCAACCTGCTACTCAATTAAATAGAGCTTTAAAAAAAAGTCCCCTTGTGATTTGTGCTTGTACAAGAACTAAATAAATAAAACAGAAGCCTTTATTGAGCCATCTCCTGCCGGCTACAAAAGCCCATAACTAGAGCCCCTCCCCAGCCCATAATCCCCTGGGAAAACCAAAGACCTGTCTTTGGAAAGTATTAGAAATCCTCCATGCCTGGCTTCATCATTCCATAAGCACACAGGTTTCTGAACTAAGTACTCAGCAAATGCAATATAAAAATCTTGTTAATCACTCAGTCCATAAAGCGTGACCTTTCTACGGCTCATTCTTTAAGCAGCTAGAAGTCTCCTGGGCTCGGCTATCAAATTCTCATGAGCATGAGTGACTTATGAAATTGGCTGGCATATTTTATAAAGTCTGAGTAGTGCAGGTGGTAGCGTTACTTTATGACAGGGCAGTAAACTTAGATTGGCCTGTTCTACTCCCGAAATGGAGGGGTTCATGGGCCTTTTTGGTGTCAGTGCAGCACTGAGACATTGCTTCTCACACATCTATTGTTCTTGCTGATTTTCCTATGAGCTTCTCAACAATCAAACACTGCGCCGAATCACCCACCCTGGTGAGGTAAGCACGCACTGAATTATCATTAGTAAAGTCTCTCCAGCAAAGCTCTTTGAAGTCTTCAAGGTCCTGTGATCTTACCCCACCTAGTCCTTGCCCAGGAAGACAATGTCAGCCCTGTTGCTATCCATGCAAGTTGTTGGGAGACTGCATTTAAGAAATTGGACTCAATGGTTTCCAAAATTAAAAGTTGAAGTTTAGAGTGAAAGAATGGGGTGACCGTTCCCCTTGTATTTCATGACCAGAGAGATGGCTTAAGGGTTCTTGCTATGATGCCACAAGACCTGAGTCCAGTTCCCAGGGTCCACAAGGTAGAAAGAAAGAACAGACATTATCCAGTTGTCCTATAACTTCAACACGTGTCCTGTTTCCTATGTGTGTCTGTGCATGCACACACGCACACAATAAATACATAAAGGTAAATTTTAAGAATAATTCATGGTACCATGCTGATCCAGTTGGCTAGGATCCTGCAGACATGATCAGACAGAGTCTTCATGGCTGGAAGCTGTTCAGAGTAGGGGGGTGGGAGGTTGAGTTAGTTTAATAGCATGACAGTATCTCTTGGTATCTTGGAGGCCATGGAGCTAACCTCAGGCACTCAGCCCTGGGGGAGATGGATGTGTGGTCCATTCTCCTAATGGTTCCCACACTATCCTGTGTCTGTTCTGTGGGGCAAGAGTGCAGCATCTGGAAAACAGACAACAGCCTTTTTCGGGAACAAATATCTCCTCACATAGTCCATGGGCTCCTCTGATGCTTGCAGGAGTCAGTCAGGTACACATGAGTAAGATGCCAGTGACAGCCTCCAGAGGACACTCAGGAAATCCCAGGGAAATGGGGTTCAGTGTATCTGGTGTGTCCTGGGGTCTGTCATGGCAAAAGCAGTTGTACCATGACAGGGACAGGAGCCCACATGGAGTGTCCCAGGGCAGACTGAGGAGGATGTTTGAGTGAAGGAAACGGCTGAAGTCTTGCACAATCAAGTTATCACTAGGCTCCACTGTTAAGGCTAGACATGACTGAGTGACCTGAACCCATTCGTACCCTGTCACCTTTGGCCCTTCCGGTTTCTGAAACCAGACACTGAGGTTCAATTTTGAGTGACAGGTACATAAAGAGGTACACATGTTCCTGTTCACAATGCCAAGAGAAAACTACCTGATGGGTAGGTGGGGGTGAATTCTGTTCTGCTGGAGTCCTGAGGAGCCGTCCCTGCCTCTGATCCTCCTTTCTTTGGCGGGCACCCAATGTCCAGGTGGGCCCCGCCTGCTGTGGAAGTGATGATCCAGCCTTTGCCCTCTCCCCACAGTCCTGCTTTGTGCCCTCTCTGTATCTGCTGCAGGGAAGGCAAAGGTGTCTCCAGGAGACAACCTGGCAGGGAGAAGCAAGCCACTGCAGAGTTTGGGACGTTGCTTTGGATTCACAAGGCCATTACCGTATTCATTACAATTACCCTCACACAGACTTCATTACTGCCTTCTGTGTTCAGCTGCACTCGGTGAAGAAATCCAACTGGGCTACAATATTGTATTGGCTCATTTTGTGCCCGAAAGCCAATGTAAGAAATAAAAGTCCTTGGGAGGAGGTTCGCATGCAGTTCCTTCCACTCAAAATGAGATTCAGAAATCGCTTTACTTAAAAACTGTCTAATTAATTCAGAGGCGTGAGATTCTGAGTGGGATTAAGATACCCATAGCGGGTCATCCATGAGGTTTGAGCCCTGAAACCTAGCTTGGGGTTGGCAGGAATCTTTTGCACACTGGCTGGTACCTCTCTGTCATCCCAGCAGCCCAGGCCTTGCAGACCAGTCCTTCCCAAGCTCCTTCCCCCTCCCAGAGCCCTGTTCTTCCCCACTATCCCCTCATGATTGTTCTGTGTTCTTACCCCTCTCTCCAGCAGCATGTCTCGGAAATGGGTCACACGCTCTTCCAGGGGTAGGAGAATCTGTGGGGGTGGCGTCTGCGGTCCCTTGTCCACTTGCTGGGTGTCTTCTGGTACAGGGCTCTCGCAGCTTTCAGTCCTTCAGGGGCACAAGCCTCAGTGTTAACTGTGCCCAAAGAGATCCAATTGGTTCCCATTGAAACCTTAAATCCACCTGAGAGGACTCTTCATGGAACGAAGAGCCTTAAGTCAGATCTGGCGGCTCAAGTCTACAGTCTCAGCTCACGAAAGGCTGAGGTAGCAGGATTGCCATGAGGGTGAGGCCTAAACTACAGAGTGAGACATTATCTCAAACAAACAAAACAAGGAAAGAGAGAAAGAGAGAAGGAAGGAAAGAAGGAAGGAAGGAAGAAAGGAAGGAAGGAAGGAAGGAAGGAAGGAAGGAAGGAAGGAAGGAAGGAAGGAAGGAAGGGAGAAAAACTTGCCTTAAAAGGCAACTGGCTTTACTGTGTTGTGAGAGGAGACTGAGATTGAAGGCCTGGCCCACAGCTCCAAGTCCCAAGAAGGTGAAGGCTGGGGCAGACTCACAGACCTGTCTCTGAAATGTCTACTCTCTGGAGGACAGTGGAAGATGGAAAAGGGAGATCTACTCTTTTGAAGTGCCACGTTGGGTGTGCTTGTCAAGGCAGCAGGCCCCTGATAGGTCTTTTCATAGCACATGCATTATTCTAGAACCCCCTGGGAGCCTTCTCATAGGCTCATAGGGCTAAGTGTCTATATCAGAAGAAAATATTTGACCAAAGTTGAGACCATTATTCCACACAGTGGCTTTTCCACCCAGATAAGCTAAGGTGACACCCTCATCCTTTAGGATGCAGTTTGTTCTTGCCCTGTTCTGCAGTCCTGACTTCAGCCTTCCCCTGACCACCCTGATTCCTCATAGGCTCCATTCCCCAGCTCAAGTCCCATATCTGTCTCTAGTCAGGCCCATGGCAGTGGCTGTTCAAAATGACTATCAGAGTCCGGTGTGGTGGCGCACGCCTTTAATCCCAGCACTCGGGAGTTGGAGGCAGGTGGATTTCTGAGTTCGAGGCCAGCCTGGTCTACAAAGTGAGTTCCAGGACAGCCAGGGCTATACAGACAAACACTGTCTCAAAAAACAAACAAAACAAAACAAAACAAAACAACAACAACAACAAAAAGACTAGCGAGTTATTTTTGCTGGGACAGCCCCAACATCAGGCACCCCTCTGCAGCACCCTTGTCCTTGCTGCTCCCAGGTCAAGCCGGCCAGTGACGGTAAGTTGAGGTCACAAAGACAACACTGAAGACAGACTGCCCACACCATCAGAAGTACACATGTGGGAGACACATGGAGCTAAGCTTTACGGAGCTAAGTTTGTTGTTGCATCTAGCATGTGCTGAGAGCATTCAGCACTCTGTGCCTAACAAGGGTCTTGGCTCATAGGGCTGCAGTGTAGATTATTCCAAACTAGTGGGAAATTTGTGAAGGAGCAACAAGGGGTGTGGAATGTATGCAGGGTTTTATTTATAGATCAGCTGTTTCAGGGGAATGTACTGTCTTTGCTGCTTCTATGGCGGCACAGCAAAGATATAATTAGGACTTCTTTATAGTAAGTTTTCATTAGCCCAAAATAGAAGTGTGGAAACAAGGCTGATATTGTTGTACCTTGAGCACATCATGATCTCCTGCTATTGCTTATCCAACAAAATATTTTGTTCAGGGCTACTGGATGCCTTCCAGAGTGTGGGGCTCTCAGTTTGCCTGGATTGGTCAGAGGTGAATGCCAAGACCTGAGTGTATGTCTGCGTTCTCGCTTTGGAATGGGCTTTGTGCCTCTAATAAAAGGTAAGGCTGATTGCTTTCTGTGGATGATAAAGCTTGCTCATTTTGAGTTTTGCCCAGAAAGAAAGTCACCTGAGCACACAACTTGGTACCTAGCATGGCATGTTGCTCTGGTGTCAGGTAAATGGCTGGACAGAAATTGCACTTGTCCCATATCTTGCTTTGAAAAATGTCCTAGCTCAACCCCTCTCAAACTGTGGACTCAGGAGGGGCTGGTTTTGTTCAACCTCTCACCCACAGAAGATGTTTCCCTAACGCTAAGTACCAGCAACCCATAGTCTCCTAACTCCAAGGAAGAACATACTACTTCCCGCCTGTGTCCTCCCTTAGACAGAAAGATACTGAGGTTACCATCTGTATCCCTGCAGGCTCTGGGTTCCCATGGCTGTTTCTCAGCCCAGCACTCTGGGCACATCAAGATTACCCACAACCTTTCAGATGCCTCCTTCACCCAGGTTCTCCCCGTGGGGCCATCCAAAGGCAACCAAATGCCTAGGCAACCAAATGGCAACACCCAAACTGCCGTCTGTTATAGTGTGGGAGGGCTCAGTTCACTTTGCAAGCCCGAGTCAGCAGCCCATCTCATCAATGTCCTCTGTCATACAACCCACATGGGAAAATGTACAGACTAGCGATAGAGAATCAGTCAGGCAAAGCCATGGGGCCGATGTTGAAATGTGGGGTGACCCATCTCATGAGCTCCTGGAGGGTAGAGGTCATTCCATCAGAGTTACCTAAACCTGCTACCTCCTCACATCTATGTGTTCTCAATATGACCTGAATTGCATCATATCCAGAGAGTTTGGGGCAAGCCAGGTGGCTCACTCACCCAGGCCATGTACTCTGAGCCTGGATTAAGGAGAGGTGCATACACACAAGCCACAGAGGGAATCTTAGCTGAAGTTCCAGTGTAGTACGACCTAGTATGGGTGTACTTGGACTGGGCCTCTGGATGGCATTCCAACTATCCTATTATACCAGCAGCTTTTCAGGAATGAAACTTTTGGATTGAACTTGAGAGAAATGATGGTTGCCTTGAGCCACTGCAGTGGTGAGGTCACCACCTCTAGTGGAGAGTTCCATGGATGTGACTGGCTCAGGGGAAAGCACCAATGTGAACATGTCATGTTCAATGTGCCCCGCATCTCACAGTAAGACTTCCTCATGTACACCCCTAGCCAAGCTGTGGAAATCTCTGGTCTTGACATTCCTACAGCATGATTCTGTGACGCAATGGGGTCCTGTTAACTCCATCCCATAGAAACAGCAAACATCAGGGCAGCCACAGTCTTGGCAGCCCTATTGCCCCAGACACCAGCTTTTCTCTTTTCAGGGTGGTAACCCTTGGCTGTAGTAGCCTGAGACAACAACAGTTTCTCTCCTCTCTTGTTCCACCCTGGATAATGGCTACCCAAAGGCTTCATGTTTCTGCAAAGTTGTTGGAATGACATGGGGTTGGGAATGTCAGCCAGAGGCCCACCCCAGGCACATTTCACTGCATCCTGTTACTCTAGGGCTTCAGCTCTGACCCCTCACTATGGCTGTATACAAGTATGTCACTTTTGGTGAGTCCTGTAATGTTTTGGAAAATTAGTAAACCTAAGGGATGGTCAAGGAGCTACCACATGTGTAGACAGATATGGATATGTGAGCAGATAGCCTCAACACACTGCTGTTGATATGTGAACACACAATGGGACAAACAGGCCCTTCCGTGGGTGGTTAGAGTTAGATGAAGTCAGGGTAATGGTGTGAGCAGCTGGCTTCATTATGAAGATTCCTGGGGTAGCAAGTGTACTCTGTGTCCCCTTGTGCTGCCCTGTGACAACACAGAATTCAGAGTTTCTACAATTTGTCAAAAGTCAGCTTAATCAGATCTTAAACCTCTAGATTGTGACCAAAATCAACCTCCAATTCCTTATAAATGACCTAATTTCTGATACTCACTCCGTTATAGCAACAGATGTGGATAAAGACACCTAAGGCCACTTGCAATTGGTGACTGCAGTGGGAGCCACCATGCTGGGACAGATTCTTTGACCTGGGGGCTTGAGCTCTCTTATGAAAGTTGGTATGGATATTGGACAAATAAGAGGGCAGGGCTAAGGTCAACAGGGATCACTTCCCTACAGCCTCCTTGGTCAACCAGAAGGAATTTGACTTTTCATTCCCATGGATATGAGGATCCCAAGGAAACAGGGCTGCTGTCAGCTTCCCTAGTCCTGAAACCCTTCTTTGCTTGGTCTGGTTAGCCTTGAGGCATGGCGTTCAGAGAAAGGCCTCAGTAGTAGCTCTGGAAACCTTAGTTGATCTTTCCTGGGGCACAAACATATTTACTGTCCAGATTTTGCAGAACTGGGGTCTACCTATGTCTCTTCAAATGAACTTCAGATATGATTTTTTAGATATAAAATAATTCCTGAATGACTCTTTCCTTGATGGATATTTAAAACCATCCACCACCCTGAGTGGAAGCATAATGATAGAGTCATCAACAGAAGGATGTGCCAACTGACCAGGAGGTGTGGACAAGCATGAATCCCACTAGAAGCCCTCCTGCAAGGTGAACGACATACATGGTTCTGCTCCTGTAGCCAGACCCAGACACTTGGTTTTCTCTGTTATGTGGACACTAGGTCGATGTGAATTTGCCTGGGATGCCTTCCCCTCCTGCCAGTGTTTGTATTCTGTTTATGCTTTGATTGGATGTATTTAAGGGCTTACTGTTGGATGCTGAGCTGTGAAAGGCCACCTAGGATGTACTAACATCATATTTGTTACCCTTCCTCTTTCTCAACATAGCAGTATAACACAGCAAGGCCGATCTTCACTGGGTGAGACACTAGGGCTTTTTGAGATTAGCACAGATCCTTTCTGTGACCACCTTGAGAGAAGCTGGGCTAGAAATCAGCATTCCAGTGACTTGGGGTGTGGTGTACAAGGCAGACATTTCCAGACATCACCACCACCACTTTATGCCACCAGAAGTGAATGTCCAGCTCCCTGGTCATTGGTACTATGTTTGCTTTTAGCTGCGCTGGTCTCAGCTTCTCCTGATGTGTCTCTGCTCAACTGTAGGCTCCCCAGTGTTTCTCAGTATCCCTAGTGTCTTCTAGCTTATATCATTACAGGGTCAGTGTTTCCTTCATTCCAGGCCTCATGTCCCGTGTCTGTGACTCTCATGTGTGTCTTCTGGGCACAACCTTGAGCCCAGAAGCCACAAGCCTCCCATGTCCTCATTACTCACAAACTTCTCCATACCCTCTCCTCCTGCTTCCCTTGAGCATCTTGTCACATGCTCTTTCTTCTCAGATGTCATCCTGTCCTCTGTCCATACAGGCTTAACTCAGCTTCTGCATGTCACCTGACTGTCTCTATGATACATGGAACCTGCCTTGAAAAGCCGAACTCTTTTGTCCCAGTAATGAAGTCTCTTTTCAAGATGGTGACACATCTTGTTTATTCTTAAAAAGCCCTTCCCACACCTATAGTCTACAACTGCAGACAGAACACAGTCCCTGGGTGCCAGTGGGCAGTGAAGGTATTGTTGTATCTCATTAGTGACAGTTAGTGAGTAAATTCTTATGGGATTTGACTTTGTGACTGCAACTTCCTTGAAGACATTGAATGATGCACAATTCCAGGTTCACTTCTTAAAGAGTACATTTTGGTGTCTTCAGCTTTCATTCCTGTGACACCTATAAGCCCCAGTTCTCACTACTCGACCCTATCCCAGCTTTTGTCTTAGCACTGTAGACTGGTGAGTGAAGAAGCTGGACAGTGGGCAATTACTGATGCAATGGGTAAGTCTTCTGAATGTGTGGCCATGGGGTTCTACTATCACCAATGAGAGTAATCAAAGGAGTATATGATAAAATTATCTTTGCAAATGTACCTTAGTTCTGAGTTTTCACTGTTGTGTATAAGGCAGGAGCCAAGAGAGAAGCATCAGGGCTCAAGTAAGTATCCCAGAGTGGTCCATGAGAGATCTCTGCTAAGATGCACATTTAATTCTCCACTCCCACTGTCTTTGTGCCTCACTACCAACAACATAGGATTCACCTATGAGAGGAGGAATGATGGGCACTAATTAGTAGTTTGCTCTCTGCAGTCTCACACACCTTTCACCCTGCCCTAAAATGTAGTAAGGCCTCAGGCAAGTCTCTCCCTGAACTCTGTTTCTTCACTGTGTTCATTTTATTTATAAAGCTTTAATACTGATAGTATCTGCCACTTGAGATTTTGGAAAATTAAACAAAATAAAGATATCTGGTGTTTGTTTACAACCCTCTGTGTAACACCCTCTTTAAATTAATATCATATAATGAAATGGTTTAGTCCAGTGGGTAGTCTGTGAATGGTGTTGATTTGGAATTTGATGACAATGGTGATGATGGTAATGATGGTGGTGATGCTACTGGTAATTTGGCAATGATGGTAATGATAATGGTAACTATGGTGATGCTGTTAGTATTGGTTGCAATGATGTTGAAAATAATGGTGGCATGAGGTTGATGGTGGTGACAATGAGGTGATGATGGTAACAACAATGGTGATGATGATAACAGTGATGGTGAGATGTTGATAATGATGGTGAGATGATGACAATGATGTTGATGATGGTAACGACGTTGATGATGGTGATGATATTGATAATGGTGATAATGATGTTGATGGTGGTGACAATGATGTTGATATGGTGTCGATAATGGTGATGGTGGTGACAATGATGTTGATATGGTGTTGATGATGGTGATGATGCTGACAATGATGTTGATGATGGTGATAATGGTGACAATTATGATAATGGTGACCATGATGGTGATATGGTGTCAATGATGGTGATGATGGTGACCATGATGATAGAGATGGTGATACTGACAATGATGGGAATGATAAACAGGGATGATGGTGAATGAGAATAAGCCCCAGTTCTCACTGTTCCACTCTATCCATAGGCATACATATATATAATCACAATCGTGATTATGATGGGGGCACTGGTGATAATTCTTTGCCCTCATTAGCTATGATGGCTTCTGGCTATCCACATTAGCTCTTCCCCAGATGAGTTCCAGCCTCTGTCCTTCTGGGAGCACATCCCCTTTTATTTGACTTAATAAATGGGGAGAATTATTCTGTCTTCCAGCAAAGATACCTGGGAATTTATCATCAAAATATCATCAGCCTGTAACTCCGGTGTTAGACACAATATAAAATTCTGCAGGAATCAAAGTTTCTGTGAATCTTTTTGCCTTATGGGGCCTCAGACATCTTATCGTGTGCAGTGTAACAAATGATCTTCAGATGTAGCACACTTTGAGCGATCTCTGTGTCAGGCATTTAGCTTCCACACTGCGCTGTGCAGGGGAATGCTTCTGGCAGCTGTAAAGCAGGTCTGTTCATCAATCTGGGGCTCTGGAAAAGACCAGAGCAAGGGAACCTCAATTCTGCCCATCCACCCACATCCACATCGCACCGTTCAGGTAGGGACTCAAAGTCGATAACTCTCTCAGGTGGATCATGACCATAGGCAAAATTTATGCTTGTGGGGCCTGGGCACAGTTATAATCTGGAAAAAGTGCCAAGGGACTGAGCAGAGCAGCTCCTCCTATGCTATTATATAGAGGAAATTCTGCCTAGTGTAGACACAGGCTCCTGGGTAAGAAGAACTCAAAGTGCACCTGGAGAAGCAGAAATGGGGCCAATCCAGGGCCTTAACTTCCCTGAATGCTGGTCTTGTTTGATTGACAACCACATATACCCATCCCCCTTTGCTGTGTTCTTTTGAGCCCTCCTGATGATCTCTAATGAATAACTGTCCCCTGATGATTTACAAAGAAGGTTCTCAGTGTTCACCAAACCCTGTATCTACTATGCCTCAGGCTAGGCAGGCCTCCCATGGCTGTGCAGCAATCCTGTGTGTCAGGGTGGTCACATTTATTCATCGCTTCCTGCATCTGCTGACCTTGTGGTTATGAATGTCAGTATACATCAGATGTCACACTAGACAAGAGGACAGAATGAAGAATGATGGGAGCATGAGGTCAGGACACAGCTGTGCTGGGTCTGCAGCACACTGGAGGCCCCATAGGCAAAGACATTTGTCATTCAGAGGTCATGAACTATCTGTTGAAAAGTGTTCTGCTTACAATTCTCTGCATTTCAAGCCCTCTAAGTTGAGATAAGGCATTCAAATTGCTTTGGACAATGGCTGATCTGCAAATGGTACTGATTTGATTGATGGTGGTGGTGACCTCTTCTGACTTGTGGTGGAATCCTTGAGAACCTGGAGCTCTAACTCCTGGGACTACCAGAAGCAAGACATCTTTATAGCTGACCAAACAGCAGGCACTGGTTGGTACACCTGATTCTTGAGTGGCTCTGCCAGTTCCTGTGCCCCTCCTGTCCTTCTCTTGTGTTTGAATTAGCTTAATCTGGAAGGTTTTCCCAGTGATCACAGTTTTAATCACTAGTAGATATGTGTTTCTCAACTGTGACCCTACAGCATCTTATTGGGAGCACATGAAGGTGGGTTTGGGCAGTTGACATCTATTGCAGCCTAAATAAAACATAGTACAGACTCACTAGGCAAGCCTGCTTGGGAGCTTGTATGCACCTCCAAGGAAGTCTTCAATCAATCAGGTCTTGGCCAGGAGAGACTAGTAGGTGCTTGGAGAATTACAGATAGTGACTGATCAATCACTCACAGAGCATGTAACGATCAAAAAACTCTGCTTCCCTGACTCTGCCTACTGTCTCCAGGCAGCATAATAGTGATGATGAAGATGATGATGATGATGATCATGATGGTGGTGATGGTGGTGGTATTGATAGTGATGATTGTGGTTATTTTGTTGTATACCTTTTGGGGACTATTGGAGAAAAGAAGCAGATCGTGGGCACATGCATCTCAAAATACAGGGATCTTTGGAAATCTAAGTTAAAATGGAAAGAAACCTCCTGTGCTCAATACACGAAAAGCAGAGACCACTTTTTAAAACCTTAGATCCATAGCCAAAAAGCAGACAGAGTTGCAAGAAAAACAAAACAAAAAGCTGCAGACATCTTGCCCCACTAAGTTGTGAATAGGTACCACCTGATCATAGCCCCCCCCCCCCCCCCCGAGGTCTTCAGTATCAGCAGTTGTCTGAGAAAAAGGCAGATGGAGCCTCCACACCTAAGGCTCTGAGCACCATCTAGTCCAAAGTCCATAGTGAGCCAAGTCCCAGGGTTACCCCAAGAAGCTCTTCACATTGTAGCTGATGCAACAGGACTTCCAGTGTCTAAGCTGCAGGAAGCTCCATGGGATAATGGGGGAGCTGGAGTAGCAGGGCTATGACAATCCCTTTCCCAGGGATTTCTGCTGAAGAGAAATTAGGACACCCAGAAGCACAAGGGGCAGCAAAGGGAGCTGTGGGGAAGAGAGCACAGAGCCAGGACACAGGACCTCACTGTGCCTTACTCAGGAGAGGTGCTGGGCTGAGGTCAGGAGCACAACCCTGACCTTAGCCTGTCATGACACAGCTTCAACATGGGCAACCAAATGGAAGCCTAGTTAGTCCCACTCACACCCAGGATGCCAAGGAGAATACAGACAAAATAGTGTAAGGAAGCAAAGGATGGCAGAGCCAAGAGCCCAGGGAAGCACAACTACAAAGAATGAACTGAAAATTTTAGAAAGAGTGTAATAGATGCTACTAAACAGCAGCACAAGAAAGAACAGGACACACGAGGGAGGAGGCAACTAGAAAAATAAAGATCTGGAAAGGGGATCTAAGAAAACCCAGGAAATGTTTAAAACTAGAAGGAAAACAGAACAGAAAAACATGGTAGTCAGAACACAAGGTGATGATGACTTAACAGAAAGAGAAGTTGAGGGGCCAGTGAGATAGACCTGTGAGTGGGTAAAGGTGGCCGGGCTGCCCAATGGTACATGCCTGAGTTCAATCCCTGATGCCCACACAAAGGTGAAGAGAGAGAACTTTCCACAAAATTGTCCTCTGACTTCCTCATCTCTGTCTCTGTCTGTCCATCTCTCTCTGGCTCTCTGGCTCTCTTCTTCTCTCTCTTTCCCTCTGTCTCTCTGTCTCCCTCTCTCTTTCTCTCACACACATGGAGGTGGGGCAGGGAGACCATGCACACACATATACACCATAGTAATAAACAAATAGATATTTTAAAAATAATTAAATTCACAAAAGGAAAGGACCAGGATGCAGAGAAAGTGGCATAGTGAAGGGTAAGCAAGACCCAAAGAGAAGGCTGGGAGTCTCCAACAAGTGAATGGTGTTGCAACAGAACACAAAGAAACCCAGGTAAGAAAGGATCCAGATGTAAAAAAAACCCCAAACCCAACACCTCCACATTTGGGTAGTGTAACCTGCAACAAAGAACAATAATCCCTATGGAGCTTCTCTTTCCATCATTTTAAACACATCACCATGTTAGACCCAGGAGGTTGAACAAGCAGATCAGCTGTGGAGGACACCAGGGCTCACACAGGCTGCTTTGGAAACTAACATTGATGGGAGGCACCAAGCACTTAGCACCTACAATCACCTAGGGAGAGAATCTCAATAGAGAGTTTCTCTTCATTGAGTTGGCCTATGGGCATATACAGGGATGGTCTTAATTCATTTCATTGAGGTGGGGAAACCCAGCCCCAGGAGGTTGGCATTGTTATCTAGGCAGAGGATCTTACCACTATGTGATGGGAAAACAAAGCTGAGCACAGTGAGCAAGCAAGAGGGCCTATAGACATTCATTCTTTCTCTGCTTGACTTCCCAATACTTGTGAACTGATACCTGGAACTGTGAGCCAGAGAAAATCCTTCCTCCCTTCAGAGGTTTGTGGTTAGCATCGTTCATCGCAGCAACAGAAAGGCCAGTGGGTAAAGGCACTTGCCACACAAGCCTGATGATTTGAGTTTGATTCCTGAAACCCATGTAAAGGAGGAAGGCGAGAACCCACTCAACAGACATGCTTTTGCCCTCCACATATATATCATAACATGCATCTCCCCACACCCATCATACACACATACAATAATAAATAAAAGCAAAGCAATAGTAAGAGCAAACGTCAAACTATTAAGTGCAGAATTCAGACACCAGTGTTTGACAGTCTGGAAAAAAGGATGAACAGATCAGATCTCCACTACAACCCAGAATGGCATGGCCAGGTGTGGCCAGCTGCTGGCGAAAGGATCTCTCCAGCACCACCAGGCCGTATTCCTGCCCACCATAAACCAAACTGAGGTTGGGTCTTTGTGATTTTAGGTACACAGTCTACACAGTACCTTGCTTTGTAAAGAAATTGTAATGTGACAATGAAGTGACAGATGGGGAGTGGATGGCATAAGTCCATAGGTTAAAAGAAACTTATGTAAGATATCAACAGTACGCTGGATCCGAACTTGGTTGAGACACTTGTTCAAAACATGAACTTGCAAGGAAAAAAAAAAAAAAAAAAACAAATCAAGGAAACTTGAACCCTCTATGACTGGAGACCACGCAATAATGTCAGAAGATTATTAATGGTTTCTTTTTAATGCTTACATTAAGCCATTATCCTAAATTATTTACAAATGAAATTTACACAGTATTTGTTGAGGTCATGAATTAAAGATTCCCCCATACCCAGACATGCCTACAAGCTAACTGAATGTACACAATTCACCACTGAGACTCTTCCCTGGATGACTGGAGGTTGTGGGAACAACAAAATTGAACTGTGAGGGTTAGGTGTATTTTCTTTAGTGTGTTAAATTCTTCTGTAATTAAAGTTAAGATAGTCACGGCTTTGAAATTGGAAGTAGTCATTCGCCTTCTTCACTGTGGGGTCTGCTCCAGCAGTGTTAGCAGGAGAGTCGCTAGGCTTCTCTTTCCCATCATCTCCAGGGATGTGTGCTCTACTAGAATGGCTCTGCCTGAGCTGTGCGTTACAAATGCAGCTCACACTGCCCTCTCCTTGGTGCTATCCTGACTTTGGGCAAGGCCCTCAAGCAGCTTGCCTCTTCAGGAGCACATACTGGCTCTCTTGCCTTGCTGGCTGGTGATCACCTAGAATTATCATTGCACCCCTTCTTTAAACAGAGTGTGGTCTCTCACATGGGAAACACAGTGTCCTTCACGGGAGATGAGAAGAGAGGGACTTGCATAGCTATAGTGCCTTTGAAGGCTTTGGACTGGGCTGAGCTGTTGATAATGTTTTACTTTTTTTTTTTTTAAAGGTGGATATCCTTGCCCACTTGACAGTGCCCTTCTGTATTCCTGTGATGATGTATGTAGAACCCCTGACAGACCATAACCACACAATAAACATTGACTAGTTACTTGAATTCTGCAAGAAGATTTCTGAATGAAGATGGGACTTTAGAAAGGAACCACACCCCAGTCTTCCCGTGAGCACCAGCCATCGAACTTTGCCTTATTTCATTTCACATACCTACCTACATACACACATATTTCATTTGTGAGCAAACTACCTGCTCATTTAAGAAACTGTCTAGCAATTTTTAAAAAGTTGTAGCAATTTCAGAAAGCCTAACTCTCCTTTGGGTCTGTGGGCTGCTGGTCTTGATGGAGGAAGTTGCCAAACAATGGAAATTTCCTCTCTCAGATTAGGCAGCTAAACTGGGCTTTGGAGCTTGATAACTGGCGGGAGGGAAGGAGTTCTGAGGGTGGGGAGTGCTTTGGGCCACAGACAGAAGGAAGAATGCAAAAGACAGGACCAGAGCAGAGTTGGAAGTTGCTCTGCTGAAGTAGGGGATGCATAGTACCCCAGAACTGGAAGACACACCAGCACAACGCAACTCTGAGACCCCAGAGCATGGACTGATTGTTCTCTATGCCTCTGCCTATGCATCCTAAACACTAGGTGGATGTGGGAAGCAGGTGTGACCAAACCCCGCGATCCCTGTGATCCCTGTTTACCAAGAACCTGAGCCTGCGCACTTGGACAATCCTGTGCGGCCCGCCTGATGAGTCACTGGCCTATTACCACACGCCCTGGCTGAACTCTGATTGGATCCAGGAGAGGGGGTAGGGATTAGGTCAGAGGACTGATGAAAAACAAAAACAGGATGTGCCCTGGGGCAGGAGGAAGGAGAATGCTGTTTTGAGAATGCTGTTTTGTAAAAGACTGTTGGAGAAAGCTGTTTGTGAAAGAAGTTGGAGAAACCTTCCTTGGCGTTTGTCTCATTCCCCCCCCCCCCCATCTCTACAGGTCAGAGTTCAGGGCTGCGGCAGGTGGGGATGGATATTTGTTCAGCGCAACAAATGAGGAGGGCCGGATTCATGTCCTCTGGAGATGTCTATTCACCTATTCGCTTTGCCTGCCTTCCTGAGTTGTGATGAGTTCTACAACCCATAGTGGAACTGAGACTGTGTGGTCATCTGGCAGCATTATCTCAGAATTCTGCATCCTGCTAGCAAGATGGGGATGCAATCAGATCAGAACCATACTGGGGCCCAGCATATAAGGTCCTGCATATAGATTGACAAACCAGCCAGATAGAACCTTGGGGTAGAAAAGAAAGGACTTCCTTTCTTTATGTGAGAGTGGCTTGCTGCTGTCCCATAGCCTTGGGGAGGGGTCTGCATGTGCATAGGGTTTTGCTGCAGAGTCCAAGAAGGCCCAGAGTCCTCTAACAACCACCTGAACAGAAGAACAGAAACCCTTGGAGGAGATTCTATAATGGGCTATCCTCTTCATGAGATGGAAGATCAGAAGTAACATGATTTTATCTCCAAGTTCTCTGCCAGCCTGGATCATCCCAAGGATGCCTGTCATCTCCCATGCAGGGTGGAGATCATGGGGACAATAAAGATCAAATGCTCACTACACAGTGGGTATAAGTGAGATGGGTGGCAGCTAAGTAGGGAACAGATAGGAACCAATAAAGAACAAGGAGAGGCCAAGCACTTTGGACCTAATTCTGACTGGCTTTATCCCATCCAGATTTCAGACTTCTCATAGTTTAAGTGAAAAGCTTGATAGGATATGAAAACTTCTTCTGTTTTTTTTCTTTTTTCTTTTTTTTTTTTTTGTTGTTGTTGTTGTTTTGTTTTGTTTTGTTTGTTTTTTTCGAGACAGGGTTTCTCTGTGTAGTCCTGGCTGTCCTAGAACTCACTTTGTAGACCAGGCTGGCCTTGAACTCAGAAATCCGCCTGTCTCTGCCTCCCAAGTGCTAGGACTAAAGGCGTGCGCCACCACCTGATCCCACCCTCAAGATAATAACCCTACATCCAGACATGGCACCAAAGGCTGTAACACAGTGGTCTCCTGCCTAATGCCCCTCTCCATCTACAGAATACATGAATCTCCTTTTCACTTCCAGGAAGCAAATAAATTCAGGGGACTGTCCATGTTATAGCTTTAAAAGACAAATTGAAATCCCATGACAAATGGCTGCTTCTGCACTCAGTCTTCTCATAGGCAGATGTCAATGAAGGGTCCTGTGTGGAACATCTAGTGACATGGCACAGGATCAGCACCATTTGTAAAGCCACAGATTTCTAGGTTGAGTCAATTTTCCACCTAAAAGAATGAATTAAGTGAAAGGGATTGCTTAAAAGGTAAGTGGGGGTGAATAATTTGTTCATCACTACACATGCCAAAGACTACAAAGGATCTCACACTTTCTCTTCTCTCACAAGGTCCCCAGGGAATTAGGCCAATCTCTAGGGCTGGCACAGAGAGGCAGTGAATTCTATTGTCATCCAGGAGAATCTTAAGAGGTGTGATTTCAGAGCATCATCTTACATCATTTTCAAGCAGTTCCCACACTCAACAGTTGATATTCAGAATGGCCCCCATAGGCTCGTATGTTCAGTTGGTGGAACTGTTTGGGAAGGATTAAGGGGTGTGGTTGTGTTGAAGGAGATGTGTCACTAGGGGCTTTGAATATTCATTACCATGAATTCTCTCTGCCTCCTCCTTGTAGATCAAGATGTGAGTTTTCAGCTGTTCCTGCCACCATGCTTTTGCTCAGCATCATGCCCTCTAATCATTAGGAACTGTATAAACACTTTCTGTTATAAGTTACCGTGGTTATGGTGTTTTGTCACAGCATTTAGAAAATTAACTAAGAGACTGAGGTAGGAAGAAGGGCTCAGCTTACACTGTGAGGACAGGGTCTCTGTATACTGGCCTCCTTCCTACTGACAGGGTGACAGCCATTCTTTGTGCAGAAAGCACCTCCCTACAACCCCAGACAACACTATTCAGACATGGGCTTGGCTTGAGGATTGTCCAGGGATTGGGAGCTTCAAAACCTCCCATCTTGGCCTTGCTGGCCCAGGATTGAAAGTTACCATTAAATTCTTGTGTTTGTCTTTTGGATGATGACATTCATTTGTTCTGAATGGACTCTCCTTGCCCTAGGGCCATGTCTGGAATAAAGACCTACAAGAGGATGAATCATAATCATACATTTCCTGGAAGAGAATCTCATGATCACAAGGGTAGAGAGTCTTTGTAGGACCCATCTCTTCCTAGGTGGTCTGAAATTGCTTTACACTCTAGTTCCATCTGGGAAATCTTTGTCTCTGGGAGTCAACCAGTAGTGGCAGATTTGGAGAAAGCAACTAGATGCCAGAAGGCCACTTCTTACTCATTCTAGAATCTTGGGTCTTCAGATAGAGCTGTCCATGACCTCTAAAGGTACCTATATCAGTTATTTTCCTTATAGCTGTGACAAAACACCCAACAAAATCAAGGTACGGAAGAGTTGACCTTGACTCATAGCTTTGGGGCACGGTCCATCATGGCCAGGAAGGCTTGATGGCAGAGGATGAGGTGCTACTCACATCGTGTCTGTAGTTGGGAGGTGAACAGAGATGAATGCTGGAGCTCCATTGGCTTCCTGCATTCTAATCAGTCTGGGATCTCAGCCAGTGGGATGCTGCTGTCCAGATTCAGGGTGGATCTTACCCCTACAATTAAACATTTCTGGACATGCCCTTGTGGATACATGCAAAGGTGCATCTCCTAGGGAATTCTAAATCCTGCCAAGTTGATCATCAAGATTCACTCTACTTGATCCAACACTTTTATGGCAGGAGTCTGTCAGCTTTGTACATCCAAAGTCACTAATTGCACCCCAAAATGTTAGAGGCAACACAACCGGTCATTTAGTCAACCTAGTGGAAGAAATCTATACCAATGTGATAGAAATATCAAAACTATATCAAAGCCACTGTGCCAATGGTAACTCAAGGACAAAGTTCATCTATTAGCGGGAATTGCTATTCCTGCCTAACAAAACCTGGCTTCTCAGGATGGGGCAAACTTCCATTTATGCTGATGACAACTTCCCTATAATGTTTCATGGTTACTTCCATTTTGATTTCTAAACTAGATGACATCTTTTTGCTGAGTTCCCCCAAATGATTCCATTTGAATTTGAAATAAAGTCTCGACTCCCTAAAATAGATAGCACCCTCAAAGCAGGTCCAAATAATAAAAAGACCCACTCCTCAGAAGGTAGGCAGTGGCTGGGCTGCCAAGCACCGTATGAGAAGAGGACACACAGCAGTAAGTCAATTTTCGGGTCCTGGGAAAGATGCATGAGTTTGCATCAGGAACACATTCCACTAAATAGTAAATAACAAGCTTTCGGAAATGGCACTCACCAGGTAGTTTAAAATACTTTTGTGTTTTGAAAGCTTGTCATTGTGACATATTTCTCCTCCAAGGGAATTTTAGGAGAAGTATCATTTGCGCCTACATTATCTGCACAATCAATTTAATTCCATCTGTGTTTGAATGCCCCAAGTGGGTATCAGCTGTGCCAGAGCTCATCAAAAATGCAGGGGTGGAGAAGAATCTAGAATCACCACCATCATCATTTAGCCCCTGTTTCTATATATCATGACATATTGGGCCAGCAGTTACCCCTTACAAGAGAGTTTTCAGTGCTCTTGAAAGTAGAAAAAAAATGTTATTTATTCTAAAGAGGCAGGTCAAGATTATATTCTGTAATATCAAATGCATATAGTGCCAAGATCTCTGAGGTGCCGCTTGTAAAATGCAGTGGGGCATGAAGTGTCATAGGCACTGCAGAAAAATGTGTAGTAAGAAACTGCACTACGGTGGGGCTGCAGGCACAACAGGACTGCCTTCTACTAGGCACCGGCAGACAAACGAACCAGATCCTCTTTCAACACACACAGGGCAGGCCCAACCTCTGCACATACAGGGGAAGACTCAACTTCTGTGAACACAGGGTGGGTGGCCTACCTTCTGCACATCAAGGAACGCTTACCTTTGCTTGCACAGAGCAAACCCACCTTCTGCAAACACAGGAAAGACCCAGCCTCTCTCTATACACCAGCTCAGAAATGAATGGTTTCCAGGGCTTCCTAGAATATGCTAGGTTCTCAGTCTGGCTACTTCATGGTTACAGAACATTTTCCTGCCTGAGTTTGTTAGGCAGACACAGTCTCACCGAGGCAGCCCGGGTGAGGACCTGGTGAGCCTGAAGGCACACCAGCATGTGACAGGCACCAGCCCCTCCCATAGCTGCAGTGGATAGACATGTGCACAACTGCAGACATTGGAGCAGCTCCACAGGAAACATCTGTGCTTGTTTCAAAGTCAGTCTTTAATTCTGGAAGTCATTCAGATGATTAAAACCAGAATTAATGTTTTGATGTTATTTAAATGCCAACTGCTCAGAATCCAAGGCCAGTCCATGTCCCCTGCACCACGGGGAGCTTGTCTTGTGTTTCAAATGCAGGGTATGGGGTACACAGACCAGCTGGGACAGCTTGGCTGACAATCATGGTGTGAGCATAGTAGCCCAAAAGCTGCCCTTCCTCCCATTCCTAGAAGCCTTGAACCATCAAAGGCCCTGCATAAAAATCTCCGGTGGCCAAATTCTTTGACCCTCCTACAAAGTACAAGTGGCCTTTTAAGGGCAAGAGTTGAGACAGTCAGAAAGTAGAGGACTCCAAGATTTGGATGACAGGTTTGGCCCCAGGGCCACACAGAGACCTGTCCCTGCTTCATAGCAGCTCACCCTTCACACATCCAGCACCACCCCCAGACTGAGGCCCAGCATTTAGAGGCCCAAGGGTGAGAAAAACAGTGTTCAGCCTTTTACCTGTGTAATTTTGTTTGGTTTGGTTTGGTTTTTTGCTTAAAATTTAGTGCATAATTCTGTAGAGTTCTGTGGGTTTCCTCTTGGTTCTGAACTCCCCTAGTTCTCCCTCCAGTCTAACTGGCCCATTCATAAGAAAGAGGAATCCACTCTAAGTTTCAGCTCTCTGGGAATGCTGACCCAGCATCTGTTTCCCACACCATCCCTTTGTTTACTGAAATATCTCAGGATGAAGGAGCAAAGAAGTGAAAATGGATAATCGGAGCTGAGGTAAGATCTCATCCTTTGTTCTGTCAAATGTCTGCTTCTTCTAAGGGACAATTTTAGAGAAGGAAATGTTGCCAACATGCTTGACCAATGCCTTTAAATTTTTGGTCCAAGCTGAGGGAGCTCCAGAGAGGAGATGATGCAGAAGCCAGGGAACGCTGGTGAAGGTGCCTGATGGGCCCAAGCAACTCTCAGGTTCCAGTAGGATATCCATCCAGGTCCTACCTATGCCAATGACAACTAAATTCATGACATAGTTTTCAAAGTACTGCTTGGCATTCCAGACTCAACCCCACTGTTCTCAGTCTACAAACATGCCTACAGCTCCATCCTTCCTTTCATCTGTCCTGTTCTGAGGATTCAAGATGCCTATATTGCCCAGAGTAGCCCCCTATATATGATGTTAAGTATATAGAGGACAGACCAGTGGCCTTGTGAGAGACCATTAAAAGAGAAAGGACAGGTTTCTGTCCCGCACTTGCAGCCAGGCAACGACAAGCAAATTTGATAGATTCCTACATGTCACTAAGAGTCATATGCACTTCTGCAGACAGGTCCACCGTTTTACTTGCAGAGGAACGAACTTCTTAGACACGGGTTGGATGGATTGCAAGCAAGACCCAGAGATGCAATGTCCAGCCAGAACTGCCTGCCTTGATTTAGTATCTTACAAAGCACAGGTCTGCCCTGAGCTGGGGGCCACATGGCCATTTCCACATGGTTCTGGAAGCTGAGCATGTGACCCTGAACTTCGGTGAAGTTCCCAGAGCAGGTGCCAAGAGATAATCCAGCCATCTACTTCCCAGTTAAAGTGATTATTTTTTTGCTCAAATTCAATGCAATCAAAGCACTTTCTCTTCACAGCACCAAAGCATCAAGGGAAGACACAATAGGAGAGAACAGTGCCACCTACCTGTTCCTCTTAGTTTTCACACTTTGGTCGTCATTGCCATCTTCTGAGCTGGATCCATCGCTGCTTTCAGCTGAAAGAAACACATTAACACAGCTGAAGGGTCAGACTCGGTGCCCTGGAAGCCAGCAGGCAGCTGAGGTGCTCATGCCAGCCCATCTGAAAACTAATTGGATTTCTCGTAGACACCGACATTAGTTGCATGAATTTGCTTTCTTTGATGCATATTCCTTTCTAATGAAATGCACATTAGAAAAGATACCTGACTGTTGATGTCACAGAGGCCATCTCCAGCTCCTGTGCCCCCAGACATCATCATCCCTTCAGCTGGGCCTAATGAGTAAATAAGAGAAAAACCAACCACTGTTCCACCCTCAGGATCAACCCTTCCCAAGCTGTATGAGCACCGCCTCTCTGCCAGCTGGCTGCTGAAGGGCTAGCTTCTCCATATCGGTCTCCTGGTACCCAGAGCCTCCCTCCATCCATTGCGATAGTCACAGGCCCATGCAGCATACCATATGATCTTCACTACAGACTGGGCCTCTGTTTCCAAAGCCCAAGTGTTTGGGTGATGCACTACTGTTTCCAAGCTGCATGGTACAGCCCTGGAAATACTGCATGACATGGCAGAATGGAAAACATGGATCGGTGCCCCAGGATTTCCTGTATGGCTGCAAGAGCACAAGAATGGGGGAGGGATGGTTTCAGAGCCTTGCCATTTCTGACCCATGGTGCAGATTGGGATCCTAGTATAACAAGAAGTGGCCTAGACTGTTTCCTGCTTCTGTGTCTATACTCTCAAATCCACCATCTCCGTAAGCCGGTCATAATGTTGACAGCAGGGGTGGGGGGAAGTAGAGGAGTTGGCTTGGTAGATTTTTGCCTCCAGGTCCCTACTCCTCTACCTGGGTCATATCCTCTCCTTTGCTGTATATTGCCTTGTATTTCCTAGAAGGCATAATGTCTCCACTCTTAACAAGTGTGAAACCCACAGGGTAGTAATTTCAGTGCATGTAGCACTCTCTCTCTCTCTCTCTCTCTCTCTCTCTCTCTCTCTCTCTCTCTCTCTCTCTCTCTGTGTGTGTGTGTGTGTGTGTGTGTGTGTTTGTATGGTAGACTTTTATGTAGTCAAGGCTGTCTTTGAACTCCTGATCTTCCTTCTTTCATTTCCCTATATTTTCTTTTAAAATACTACTCATTACCATTGGATACTGACCTGGAAACTTCATGTCTACTAGGATTAGGGTTCATAGTGCTGAATTTTCTATGCATACTAGGGGAGAAAAGTGATCAGTTTGTGAACCCTGACATATGCAATAATAAATAACTTAGTAAGATAAGCCCATTGGTGCAATAATGCCATACATGTCATGGAAGTAATCAGCCACTTTCAAAAAGGATCTAAGACTCACTCCACAAGACAGGATTTGTTCTTGGCACCATTAATGAGGCCCAGAACCCTGGGTTAGTTAGGTCTTAGGACTTAGGGGAGAACTGATTATTATTATTCTCCCATTATTGTTATTCCCATAGAACAGTGCATCTCTCCACTTTCACAGAGAAGCTTCCTTTTACAGTAGATGGTAATTAACACAGAGACCCACAACTGGTCAAAATGCAAATAATATTGTGGATCATTGAGCCTTAAATGGGACACAATATTAAACACTCAAAGCTCTGTAATTATCATAGAAAGGTGGGGAAAGGTTGCAAAGCCCAGAGGTGGTGGATCTCTACAGTGAAAAAATGTGCCAATTGCTCATAAGAACTAACAGAGAGTGTGACAATATGCACAAGACCTGTACAAGAGCAAGCCAGATAGAATACCATCACAGAGTAGGGGAGGTCAGAAAGTTCTGCCCCTAGCTGAAGAACTGTTGGCAACTGATGGCTTCTTGAGAGAGGAAGAGTCAGTTTTCTTCATGGATGTGTCCCTGGCCAGGCTATCCAGTAGATGACCCTACACCCATGAACACACTGGAAGTCCTAGTGGACTCTGTGAGTTGTTTTGATTTGAAAAGAGAACCATGAAATGGGGAGGGAAAGACAATGGTAGGGTTGGGATTGGAGGGAAGGAAATGAATGGGTAGACTTGATCAAAACACACTATACTCATATTTAAAATTTCCATCAATCAAAATTAAATAAATAAAATATCAAACCTTTCACTTTTTATGACCTGCATTTAGGATCCTAGGAGTGCCTCAGTTGAGCATGCTCAACCAGTCTGTCTGTTCATAGCTCTGTTCTCCACATGGGCTTTGCAGCTCTTAGTAGGATGAGAGGGCCAGATCTAGAGGCCCTGGATCTACAATGTGTGTAGTGTTGGCTATTGCTTAGGAGGCCTTTTGATCATTCTGAATAATCTCAACACAAGTAGATGACTCTTGTCCAGCTCTAAAATCATGTAAGTCACAAATAAAAATATCTGCAAATTTTACTGACTTTAAAAGCACAATATCAAGGGGAAATTCACCCAAAAGACATTGATTGGGTTGGACTCACACTGCCATTGCCAGTGGTTAAAATTATCCCCTCCACACACAGGAGCCTATGATGAGCACTGCTACTCTTGAGGGCAGTGCTGGGCGAGGTCAGCAGTTCCCACAAAGCAGGAATAAGGCTTGAAGAGTTTCCACTTGAAAGTACCCAGAATGCCTAGCTGAACCAGTTTACAAGGCACACAGAGACACAGGAAAGAACTTACAAGGCCAGTCTGAAAGAAGCATACAGTCTGGAATTACTCAGATAGACTGGACATGGACCAAAGACCTGAGAATCCAAGTGATTTTGTAACAAAAGCAAAGAGAAGCTTTCAGACACTAGACCTCACCATAATGTCCTAAACCAGACACCAGAAATCCATCCAATGTGAGAGGCTGTGTAGATGGCTTGGTAGTTAAGTGTGCATACCACTCTTTCGTAGGACAGAGTTTGGTTCCCAACATCTATACAGGGTGACTCACAACAGCCTGTAATCCAACTCTAGAGGACCTGGAACCCTGTTTTGAACTTTGTGGGCACCTGTATTTGCATATGCACACTTACCTTCCCCCAAAGGGCATAGTAAAAGAAAAAATCTAAAACCCATAGTCAATGAAAAACTAGTAAATTGGACAAGCTCAAAATGAAAAAAACTTTTGTGTATCACCCCCTGTACAAGTGGAGGGAGACCCCCCCACCCCCGGCTAAGTGGAAACAGCAAATTGTAAGTTGCAAATTGTATGCCGGGTAAAGGACTCGCAACTGGAAGTCCAAGTATGCCTGCCACTCAACACCATATAAAATAACCCAGTAAAACATGAAAAAGGCCTTAAGTAGACATTTCTTCAATAAGGAATCTGCAATGAGCAAGGATTCCACGAAAAGTTACTCAATGCTATTGGTCATTAAATAAATGAAGATCAAACACATGGTTCCATCCAGCTTCACATCCATGATGATGGGTGTAAGTATGCTCACAACACGGACAACAGAACAGAAATACACAAATGTCAGCAGAGGAAGAGGGTAAGCGCTGTGAGCCTTGCAGCCAAGGATGTACAAGAAGCAGTATAGTCATTGTGGACAGCAGTTCAGTTATTGCTAAAAACGCTTAAAAAAATATGGCAACGATAATTTTTATAATTTCTTAGATGCATGAGTATACATTCATCATACACATCCAGGAGCCCTACAAGGTCCAAAAGCAGATGTCAGACCCCCTAGTACTGGAATTAAAAGCAGTTATGAGCCACCATGTGGATGCTAGGAACTCAGGTCCTCTGCAGAGCAGTCAGTGTTCTTAACAACTCAGGTGAAAATGATGTGTGTCCTCAACAGATAAATGAACGAACAAAATGTGGAGTTTGTACCTGGTGGAGTGTCCTTCTGCATAAAAGGAATGAAGCACTAAAATGGATTATAACCTGAATAAACTTTGCAGCCCCTCTGTTAAGTGATACAGTCAAGATGCACATGGATTAATCCACACCCTTCTGGCATGTGTACAGATGGTTTTCTCTAGAGACAGAAGGTAATGGGAGGGTGCCAGGAGCCAAGGGGAGGAGTGCATAGGAAGCTACTGTCAAATCCTGACAGAGCTTCTCTTCAGGAAGATGGGAAAGCTTTAGAAGTGGTAATAGTATACAACATTGTAAATAAACTGAATGCCACTAAATGTACATTTTAAGGTGGCTACCTGGTAAGCTGCATGCTACATATATTTTTTTTTTCAGAATAAAAAATATCATGATCAAATTGTTTTATGGAAAAGATCAGAGCTCAGGAAAAATAGTGGAAAACATTATAGTCAAACACATTAATCCCTCAATTTACAGGAGTCCCTATAATTCAACGAGAAAGACAAACATGAACGTATTCCCAGAAACACAAAACAAATGGCCGACAGACCCCTGAGAATCACTCAAAATTAAAGAAATGCCAACTGAAATAAAGAATGGCTTTACATTAAGTTCTGGTGATGTAGAGTGCTGGTGCAGACTACATCAGTGCAAGTGTGTATTGATTGATCCCTTCAGAGAAAGATTTCACAATGTTAGAAATTCAAAGTGTATGTATATGATGATATACATTCCAATAATATGAAATTACACAATAGATGTTCTTGTGAAAATGTGGATATATAAACAAACACACATTAAGTTATAGAACTCATGGAATGGTACTCATTAGCCAGCATAAAACCCCCTGTATCTCTGAAACAATGTTCTTTTCTGGGAGTGCAGGGGTCACTCTGGCAATTTCAGCATGCATCAAGAATAATCTGTGGTTGAAACTTACTAGGGAATCATAGAGTTCAATAGTGAGATCCTGGGTGTGATTTGCACCTGAGTTCCAGGCAGTCACAACCTGTAGAGGCAGAGGTGGTCACTCCTCCCTGTCATGCCAAGCAAGGTATGCCCATGAGAAAAACAGTGGCACAGATGTTATAGGAACAACCAACTACTTTCTGGTTGAAATTTAAGGTCTGCTCCACAGGAGGGAACCCATGTTTGGTACTATCATCCAGGAAAAAATGCCTGAGACTACAGCAAATACAAACCTCAGAGGGGAGGCTTCTGGTATTGGTATGCTAAATAGATGTGATGTGCCTATCAAATTCTTCCAAACATTTTGCTTATGCATGCAGATTCTGCCGCTTCTGGCTCCGAATCAACGGGGCCTTATTTTGACAGTGGGCAACAGTTACTGCAAAGGTTTCATTCATAATGACTGAGACTATTGAGAACAAGTGCCTATTCCATTGCTGGGACACAGTGGCCAATGCATTCTCTCTCTCTCTCTCTCTCTCTCTCTCTCTCTCTCCCCACACACACACACACTCTGTGCGCACCCATACATATGTATGTGTCTCTGTGTGTGTATAATCCTTCTCCAAGGCTTTAGGGACATCAAAGAACATGATAGAAGATGGAGTGGAAAAAATTAAAGAGCTAGAAGGAAGTAGTTCCCTACACACTGGCCATGCCCACCACTATCATGAAGCAGAGTAGCTGTGAGCATGCTAACGAACCAGCCTTGGTCGATTCAAATTTTCTTGTGGAGGGAAATCCTTATAAGGCTCATGGGACCCTCACCAGACCTTTATAGGATCTTCATGGGGTCATTCCTTTATGAGATTATATAAGAGATAAGCAATTGACTGGAGTAGGACTCTCATCAGTGCACCTGTCCTTAAGTAGCCCAGAGAACTGGCTACTGGTTTGGTTGCCTTCTGAGTTAACCATGTAAGCAACCACACTAAATGCCTCACAAGCCAACTTAGACAGCCTTTTCTTTTGTTTGATGGCAACTTATCTGATACAAATATATTTTCTTTATGTCTCTCCAGGAAAAGTCAGGGTTCTTTAGTAACAGAGGCCATCACGGAACTAGACGACTACCAGTAGAGTGGGGAGCTAGCCTTCAGCAGAGACAAAGCCACGGAGGACACAGTCACACTAAGTCCATTGCACAGCAGCTCCATCTGCACCTCCACTGCCGGTCCAGGCAGACACCCACAGGTACTAGCACTTGTCTTCTCCGTACTCCTAGGGAACATTTGAATTATGGGCCCAATGTTATGGCAAAGAAGCTCATGCTAAGAAAGAGCCTGGGCTGGGTGGGGACTGAGGTTGCAGGCTGTTCACTCAGGAGATGGAGTCTATGGAATGCTTTGTTTGGTTGACCTAGGTTCCCTGCTGAAACTCAAGGAGGAAACTCAGCATTTTGGCAGACATCTTTGAAGACACATCTTCAAGATCATTGCCAAAGGTTCCAGTAAGTGTGTGCCATCCCTATATCCTATGCTCTAGCACCACACTGAACCTTTCAGGATTCCTCTTCTTAGCTCAGAAATGGGTGGCTGGGTCTTGCAAATTGGTCTATTCCTCTTGTTTCAGGGCCTACAGCATGCCATATGCTTGTACCCCATTGGTGAGGCCAATGCCATCAGCTTTATCTCAGGGTAGACCAAAGCCCCTGACCTGGATCTTCATCATGCTTGGTTTCTATAGTCTTAGGAGACACACATCTTCCTGATTGGCCTGCACTCACTATTTGAGTCAATACCAAATGTCAAACCTGGGCTTGATTAACTCCAACTTTTAAAAACTGACTGGTTTAGAGAAGAACTAAATTCCCTTCTTCCCTCCTTCTCTCTTATGCTAAGTGAGAAATGGGTAGAAGTTTGGCTTGGGAAAACCACACCGATGAGGGTTGTATAGTTCTATATAACGGGCAGGCTGAAGGGCACAACAGAAGGTGACATGGGTTCCTTCTTGTATTGAGGAAGAGGGTTAACACTGGCTTACCCCTCAGCTGCCCATTAGCCTTTCCTGATGGATGGAGGCCAAATGCAGCTGTGAAGAAAGTGTTATGACAGCATCCTCAGGCCACCCACTCTGGGCTTGGTTCCTCTTGACTTGACTCGTTCCTTCCCTAGCTAGTGACTCCTATCAAGCGCTACCTAAATTCTATTTTCTGTTACCTGCTAAAGTCCATGTGGGACTCTCCCAAGAGACCATGGCTTCCTCCCCCTGCTTAGCTGGTGTCACGTAGATTGACCAATATAGCCATTGAAACAGACCTTAGAAAACAAGGTTCTGTTGCCTTCATTGTAAAAATATCGGGCAGAGACCTGGATGATTGAAAGGTACACCAGGCTTAGCTCATGAGTAAGCATCAGTTCCTCAGACACAGCTAAGCATAACATCTCCCACGTTTACCCGATTCTTCTTGGTAAATTATCCTTATCTTTTTGGGAGGGTTCCAGCATTTGCCTTTCAGTGGCCACCTGCTCCCTTTGTGATGTGGAGACCCAGAACACACTGTCTTGGCCACACAATGCCTAGAAAGTAGCCCCTCCACCAGCTGCAGCTGTGTTTACCCTCCGGATGATTTTTATCCTACTTAGTGAAATGCATGTCACTGTGAATCCGCATTTGTCCTGAATATAAATGACTAAAATATTTGCACAGCAATTGAAGCTGAGTGAGCTCTTGCTTGTCTTTATTACCAGGTAGGGAACAAGACATTGTTAGCCAAGGCTACCTGTACCTGAATTCTCTCTCCTGTGCGGCCTGATCGAGTAGCTTCTTCAGCCTCAGGCCGGACCCACCAGCTTTCAAGTCCTGATCCCATGTATGATAGACCTGTGAGCTGAGTAAGATCCCCCTGCTCTGTGATCCCTTCCTCTGTAAAGTAGGTACAGAGATCAAAGCAGAGATGCCTCCCAACAATGTCTCCAACCTCATCTGAAGACTGGGAAACACTTAGGATCGCTCAGAGAGGAGACTCCCAGTTTCTATGTAGTTCACTTAGTGATGGGGGATTGTTCCGTAGCAACCACGTGGCACTGGAGAACGAAAAGTGCCTAAAGAAGAAGGGAGGGGGAATGTCAAAAGGCAGGAGATGCCTCCCGTGTGCTTTGAAGATGAAGGAAGGCACAATGTGCAAGGAAGTCAGAGGGCCACTGAAGTTGGAAAGGAAGAGGACCGAGCCTTGGAAAGGACATGCCTTGCCAGCACCTGGGATACTCACATTGGACTTCTGCTCTCTATTACTTAAATCCTATCTTTTTGTTTTGTTATAAGATAACTTTTGGTAGATTGTTACATTGACATCAGCAACCCATGCTCAAAACCTGTGGCACCACCCTGCAGGGCTGTTTGATTTTCCAGAAACAGATAAGGGAGCCCCTTGTTGCATGTTTCTCTCTAGCCTCTGCCAAGAGGATGCCTGCGGCCTCTGTCCCATCCCCAGGCCTCATGTTCTCTTCTGCCATTGACGGGAGAGAGAACAGTAGGAGAAAGGGTAGAGCGATCACTGCCTGGCTCTTCCTGCCTCTCCTCTACCTCACGAAGGGCTCAATGGCCAGGTTTTTAATGCATTTTGATATTTAATGCTGTATTGTGCTAGACCTCCCAGTGCAGGAACAGGATGCATTCTGTGGACAGAGCAGGTGGGCTTCCAGGATGCAAAGCTGCCAGTGCATAAGCCAGATGGCAAAGAATTGCACCTCTGGTAGGCTTGATGGACAGCTGATGGAGACATGATTGTGAGCACCTCTGATGGCAGGAGTTTATCCTAGAATGGAGCAATGGGTTCTAGTGAAGCCTCTGCTTCTCATTTCACATTACATCAACAGCAAAACTACAGAGCCATAAAACATCTGGATTCATTACAAGGTAATTAGAGGGTAATTTAGATCTCCCCAATCCCTCTGCAAGGCCAGGTGAATGAAAAGGTGGATTCCCTTCTTCTTTTTTGTTTTCGTTTTTTTTTGTTTTGGTTTTTTGATTAGATACTTTATTTACATTTCAAATGTTATCCCCTTTCCTGGTTTCCCCTCTGAAAATCCCCTATCCCCTCCCTCCTCCCCCTGCTCACCAACCCACCTACTCCCACTTCCTGGTCCTGACATTCCCCTATACTGGGGCATAGAACCTTCATAGGACCAAGGGCCTCTCCTCCCACTGATGACCGACTAGGCCATCCTCTGCTACATATGCAACTGGAGCCATGGGTGGATTCCCTTCTTAACTGATGAATGACAAAGGATAAGTACTTGAGCCATGCCTAGTAAACTGATGCTGAGATCTCCTACTCCCTTGGTTTATATCATGAGTGCTCACCATACACACAAACACACACACACTCACATACTCACACACTCACTCACACACTCATGCGTTTATGCAATACTCATATACGCATACACATGCATATTCATATACATACACACATGTACACACATAAATATGTACATTCATATACACATACTCACATATACACATATGACATACATATACATGCATGCATATATACTCAGACACACATATTGACATAATCACACATAAACACACCTCTCATATGCACACACAAACAACACATGTGTACTCATATATACACAAAGCACAAACATACTTGCATATAGGCATACACACTATCATATACACACATACACTCACATACATACATGCATACTTATATAAACATGTACACTCACACATTCACATATACTTACATACTCATATATACTCTCACGTAATACCATACACACATACTCATAAACATAATACACATTCACACACATTCCCATATACACAAATACATATATGCATACTCAAATGCACATACTATATATTAACACACATATACATTCACATAAACATAAACATGTACACTCATATACACACATGTACGTTCATGCACATTTATATATTCATACATATAAACACATGCAGACTCATGTACATTTACACACACTCATATACACTCACACACATGCACACTTATACATATACATTCCTCTCATATATACATATTCCCCTTGTCTCCTTTGTCTCTTATACACTCACATTTATTCACACACATAAACATTTCTGTACTCATGCACCAAACTCACATTCTATCATACACACATATTCTTACATCCACATGTACTAACATCTATGTGTCCTCTCTCTCTCTCTCTCTCTCTCTCTCTCTCTCTCTCTCTCTCTCTCTCTCTC
>NC_034590.1:107650256-107652775 GCF_900095145.1 Mus pahari
TCTCTCTCTCTCTCTCTCTCTCTCTCTCTCTCTCTCTCTCTCTCACACACACACACACACACACACACACACACACACACACATACACACACACAGAGCATGTTGCTGGACAATGTGCCAGACATTGTATGCAGTCTATCCATTCATTTCACTTGCCTCTTGGAAAAAGTGCAGATCAACAGATCACCTGGAGTACTAAATTGTTCTGTTTAGAATAGAAAGAAGCAATGTATCAATATACTCAAATACTGACTGGATCACAACTGAAGAAAATATAAAATAAAATTGGCTGCTGAGCACCACCCTCTTGGAGCCTGTTATATTAGCAAGCTCACATTATCTGTGAACCACAGAGAACCAGCAGCCAGTGAAGATGCCACAAGGCTGATGGGCTGGAGACCATTAGCTCTCCTCCCTTGTCATTAATTAATCCTCCAGAATTAATCCTACCTGCTTGTCAGATTTCACAGATTTAGAGGTTCTTAACTACAAATCTACTAGAAACTGAAAATGGAAGCCATTTTCATGCCCTTAAGAAATCTGTGAAAAGTTGGGCTGACCAGATGACTCAGTGCGTAAGAGCACTGACTGCTCTTCCGAAGGTCCCGAGTTCAAATCCCAGCAACCACATGGTAACTCACAACCATCCATAATAAGATCTGATGCCCTTTTCTGGTCTTACATATAATAATAAATAAATCTTTGGGCCAGAGTGAGCAGAGGTCCTGAGTTAAATTCCCAGCAACCACATGATGGCTCACAACTATCTGTACAGTCATATACATAAAATAAGTAAGTATATCTTAAAAAAGAAAAGAAAAGAAATCTGTGGAAAGTCATGTTTGGTTCTATCCTAGGTCTCTGGGATTTCCAGCCACTGGGTTCTGGCCTCCAGCAGTGTCAGTGGTGGTTTCCCTCTCATGGCATGGTCTCAGGGTGGACTAGTCATTGCTTGGCCACTCCCATAATTCTGTGCTACCTTCACCCACATCTTGTAGACAATGCAAACTGCATGGTGAAGGTTATGTGGGTAGGTTGGTGTCCCAATCCCTCCACTGGAAGTCTATTAGACACAACTGTCAAAAACAAAACAAAACAAAACAAACAAACAAACAAAAACGAAAACAAAAACAAAAAAACCCCAAAAACCAAAAAACAGGCAATGAAATGATTCCTAATGATTCCTGCTGTACTCATGGATTGGTGCCTAGCCCAGTTGTCACCAGAGAGGCTTCCACTAGCAACTGGTGGAAACAGATGCAGAGACCCAGAGCCAAACATTAGACAGAGCTCAGGGAATCCTTTGAAAGAAGGGGTGGGGGAAGGACTGAAAGAGCCAGAGGGGTCAAGGACACCACAAGAAACCCCATGGAATCAACTCACCTGGGCTCGTAGGGATTCACAGAGACTTAAACAAAAACCAGAGAGCCTGTGTGGGACTGACCTAGGCCCTCTGTAGATAGATTACAGTTGTGTAGCTTGCTCTTCTTGTGAGACTCCTAACACTGGGAGCAGGAGCTGTCTCTGACTCTTTGGACTGCTTTTGGGACCCTTCTCCTCCTCCTAGGTTGGCTCTCCAGCCTTAGCACAAGGGGAGGAGCCTATTCTTACTGCAACTTGATATGCCATGTTGAAATGGAGGACAAGTGGTTGGGGGAGGGCAGAAGAGCAGTTCTGGAGGGACTGTGAGGAAAAGAGGGAATGGAACCTATGGTCAGAATGTAAAGTCAAAACAAACAAAACAAACAAATAAACAAAAATGAAACAAAAAGAATTGTGTGAAAAAAAATGCCCACTGCCTGTGATTGTCTCTTAAAGGTAAGAATGACTTGGTGGGTTCATGCTTTAAAATTGCCTGACTACTTGTGTCAGAGGTATACTGTCCCTAGATTGTGGTCTCATGCTAAGCTATTCTGGGACACATCTGTGAGACAAGAGACTCAACTCTTGTAGCTAGGAAGTGTAATCCCTGTTAGGGTGAAACACAGCATCCCTGATGGACATGACCTGGGTGACTCAGGCCCCCAGTCCCATGCCCATGGCCCCCTCCACAGATGAGCCTATAGAGGCTTTGGAGACTCATCCCCGACTCTTTCAGATCTGGTCCAATTTGGTCCAGACAAGAGAAGTAGGAGAGGAGCTGTGCATTCAATTCTCAATAACTTCATTTCCTTCTCTTTCCTACCAGTCCTTTGGGGGAAACGAGGGAAGCACATGCAAGAGTCTGGAAGAGCATCTTTTAAAAGGTGCGAAGAGCACTGTCACCATCCAGGGTAAGTGAAGTCACTGCCAGGGTACTCCGTGCCAACTGCTTCTCGAAGGCATTGAAATCCTGCTGCTCTCTCTGACCCACACACCTCTTGTCTGAGAGCTAGCAGCAACTGATCTGCAGAGTTTATAAAGCCTCGCTGGAGATGAAAATGTTCCCACTAGTTCAAACATTACTTCATCCAAAAGGAAAAGCACCCACAAGCCCAGTCTCATCATCCCTGGGCACAGAAACATTTTAACCGGTTCTT
>NC_034590.1:107652828-107669752 GCF_900095145.1 Mus pahari
ACTTCATCCAAAAGGAAAAGCACCCACAAGCCCAGCAGAAGACCTCCTCAGGAAACAAGCATGTTTCTTAGTCATGCTTGCTCATTTTTTTTTTTTTTTTTTTTTTTTTTTCTTCAGTAAAATATACACCTAGGACATCTTTATTTTCCCAACATCAGCTGGAAAAACTCTCCAGAAAATGGTCTGCTTAAGTGAAGTAGACATGCTGCATTTGTTGATTCTCATTTATTCAAGACTAAGTCTGGCTTCCATGTCCCTTAGTACTGTGAAGAGAGTAAAAGGGCTTGAATGGGCAGCCTTCTAAATGGCTCTGATTTAGCCATTAATGGGAGCTGATGGCATCTTGTTCAGCTCTAGATATTGTGAAATCAGAACTCACTACGAGCCCTACAAAAATCCCTCCTAAGACTAAACAACAATTTCCTTAAAACGAGTCATGATTCGATGCCCGGCATTCTGGCTTTCTTCAGAGTGTATAACAACTCTTGGCATGGAGATGAGACCTAGTATGGGCTCTAATTCCATCCTCATGGACAACTGAGGCAGGAGAAGTGGAAATCCAAAACCTTTGAGGCTACATTATGATTTCAAGGACTTCCCAGGCAACTTAATGAGACTCTGTATACAAATAAGTAGGAAAAAGAGGTCTGGGCTACAGCTCAACGGTCAGTACAATGTTTGTTTAGCATGTGCACGACATGTTCAATCCCAAGCACACCTCTGGAACGATGCTATTTTAATCCATGGGCTTGGGGAGTCAGAGTCTTTCATACATCACTCATAAAACCTGTATCTGCTTTCTTTAAAAGGAGCCTCTCAGAAGGTGCCGGGTGCTCGTTTACTCTTGGTGAGATAGGACTTACAAGGCTGGTCAGAAACAGCTGCTTCCGTGCCTAACAGCCCCTTCTATAGGACAGAAGGCTGCTTGCCTCACCCTTGTGTGTGGGCCTTCGTTAGTACCTAACAGTGGCCTCCATGATCAGGGGCTAGAGTGAGCCATGGGGTCGAAGGAAACACTTTCATTAGCCCACATCTGTTCTCCAGAGCACATCAGCAGATCAGCACATGCATGGAATAAAAGCCACAGGACAGCTAGTGGCTATCTGCACTGTCCCTACACTAATGACCTCATGGGATGCACAGAGAAGCCCAAACCCACCACTTGAAAGGGTCAAGCTTTCAGTGGGAAGTGTTACAGAAACTTAATTTGTGAGTCTGCAGTCCTGAACATGACTCCATCAGAACTACCTCCCCTCATAACCAGGAACAGCAGCTCTGGCTCCTGCCCCCAGACAGTGTGGCCCTTCTGTAGCAGCAGCTCCGCATCCCCTCCTAATTACTTGCTGAGGCCTCCAGCTTGCGTTTGTGGGGTGGGTCCTCGATGATTCTTTTGAGGTCCCCACGGTTCTGCAGGTCTACCGGCTTCTCCCAGACTGACAGCTGCATGGTCGGGTTGAAGAAGAAAACCCGGTCGTCACCCGTCCAGACCACACACCTGTGAAAGTCCAAAACTTGCCTTAGTCACTTTCAGAGACACGTGGTGAAGAGCAATACTCATTCCCTGCTCTCAGCATGCCCATACCCCTCTCAGCATGCCCATTCCCCCCTCTCAGCATGCCCTTCTGGACTGTGAAGATGTTCTGGGGGGCATCAGATAATGATGGCAGAGCCTTTCCTTAGAAATGTTCCGTGCTTCTTCCTACACCCTCTTATTTGGTTAACAGGTTTGGTTCCCATCCCCCTTTACCAGCAAGGATTCCAACCAAGTGTCTGAGAGCTAGGGAACTTTGCAAGGCCACAGAAAGCCAGCACCTCCCCAGCTCAGTGCCCTGCCTGACTCAGTTTAGTGGCATTTACCTCAGCCCTAGGCACTTGGGTTTCCAGGTGACTACTTCACTGCCTTCCCCATCCCACCCTACACACCCATCAAGGAGCGCCATGAAGCATAGATGATACATGGACCACTTGACCCAGCAACTGAGCATCCTGCTCACTTTCATAAGGGCCTCCTCCTTTCAGATATGGATACCTAAAGTATAGGGAAGGAAGGAAGGTTTATTGTTTTGAAATACTTTGAGAGAATGAGAAACAGGGATAGACACAGAAAATGAGATCCCTTCTACAAGGTTGACCACTGGCCTTGGCATGTGTCCCCTGTTCTTAGGATGCTCCACAGAGTAAGTGTGACTAAGGCCATTTTCTATCCAGATTTCCCTTAAATCTTGTCTGGGGTAATGTACTCTTCCCTGGCCTCAGCTTATCATAGTAGCCTCTAAGAGGCCCCTGGCTCTTCTCCATGCTTATCTGTGCTACAGGAAAGGGAAAGGTAGGCTATGCATACAAAATCTCATCCAAGAGAGGACCACTGGCTACCTGTAGAGTACAGTGAGACACTGCTGACCCCTCAATGTCTTGCTCACACATCATCCTAGAAGGCTAGCCTGAATGTTTGCGTAGAGAGACTCACTCCACATTGAGGCCAATTACCTTCGTTCCATGAGCTGTGCTGAAGGCCCAGGCTTGGTTCCCATGTGCCAGCAACAGGGTGGATTAGGACCCTAATGAGTTGCTAAGGCCCATCAGGTATCTTATTTGACTAGGTCAGGTTCCGTGTGGAGCAAATAGAATGATGGGCCTCAAAGTATCTGCATTCAGACCTGAGAACCTACAAATAGGTTGCCTCATGTGATAAAAGTCTTAGGTGAAGATCTTGTGATAGGGAAATATCCTGAGTCATATATGGGTCCCAAATGCCTTCATAGAGTTCATATGAAGGAGGATGGAATTAGAGAACACACACACACAATCACATGTGTATATACTCACATGTATATTCATGTGCATTGGCACACACATGTACTGACACACGCACATACATATGCACATTCTCTCTCTCTCTCTCTCTCTCTCTCTCATACACACACACACACACACATGCAGAGAGAGAGAGAGAGAGAGAGAGAGAGAGAGAGAGAGAGAGACCATGTCCTGTGCCCAGGGCCTTGCCTTAATACTTCCTGGGCTGTGGCAGGGTCAATGAGCTAGGTTTCCTGCCCTCCTCACAAAGGTTTCGAGCTGTGTAACTGGTCACATAGTAAGCTGTTTCTTAGCCCCGACTAGCTCCCATAAGTCTGTGCTCTTTGGGGACTTGAGGACCTTAATCAAAATTACTGTTGAGATTCAAGATGGATAGGTGAGTGGTGGAAGCAAGATTAAACCGTGACCCTTCCCCCAGTTGCAGCCAGCTTCTGGCGCCTCGCTGTGACCACAAAAGCAGACCAAACTGAAGCTCCCAGCAGCTAGATAGCTCTTTGCAAGTCTTACTTGGATTATCTTTTTGTCCTGAAGCTTGACTGAACTTGGCCTGAGTGGAAATCTCTAGAAGCATCCCTAGTTTTCTGTACCCTGGTCTGTCTCCTTAAGACTTGAACTGTTTTATGGTGTCTCCAAGAGACCAGGATCTATTCCTGTAGTTCCATCTCAGCAGTCAGGCGAGGGACACCATCCTCACAGGAGGTTAACGTATCCTGTGATTCCATAGGCACTTGGGACCTGACATCATACTTTAGCCTTGTGCTCCTACCCAGAGCTGAGCAACTGACTCTGAAGAGAGCTCCCTGGCCTGAGATATGGCCTTAGAGACCTGTATATAGTGTGAGCTTAGCCTCTCTGTTTGCAACAGTTGATGGACATAGGGACCTACCAATGAGTCCTATCATGGACCCATTTATTAAGCTATTCCCTTCTAGAAGAGAACTTTCTCCTCAGCCTCACGTCTACCTTTCTAGTTCTTACTCTTAAATAGGTTGGTTCCAGGACTCTCTAACCATGGTCACTGTCATGCTCCCTTCCTACCTACTTATTTTACTGGGTGGGATGCACAGGAATATGGATATTCTGGCTTGCCTTTCTGAAGCCCTTCATTGTCTGAAGAGGGCTAAGAGGGGACATTTCATGGTCCAGGACACAGCTGGGCTCCACAGATAACCCAGGTCCTCTGAGACCCTGGTCTCTTTCTTCTCCTTCCTTCGAGATCCCTCGGGTAACAAGTAGAAGTTACACCTGTGTCCCATGCACTGTGCCTGGGGAGCCCCACTCAAGATGATCCCAGTGGTGGGGGAGGGATAAGCTTCCGGGGGGACTTTGGTGGTAGCAGCTGAGATGGCAGCAGCCAGAGAGGGCCCTTGTCTTCCCAACACCTGCTGCCAGGTTTTCAGGTCCAAGGCCCAGGCTTTCCCAGTAGGGCCTGCCCCAGACTGATGGTGAGAAAAGCTCACTGAGGAAGTGTCCAGCCAATTCGCATTTGCTGATCTGAGGAGGTACCAGGGTGTTAAAGTAATGCCACACTGTATTGATATTTGCATGAGAATTACTGGGGAACAGGGCTTGAGAGAAGGGGCAGGAGCTCCAAGGGAGGAAGCACAAAGACAGCTGCAGGTCAACCCTTAGGGACTGAGATCAAGGTGGTGGGGAGTAGCCTCAGCTAATCCCAGTTTCCAGGCGGGGCTCCAGCAGTCTCTCCTAAAGTGGGACAGATGGATCTCTCTCTGCAGGTGGTCTGTGGGAAGACCCTAGCTGTCCAGAAGGTTGAGGGTCATTCACTGAGTTCTGGTAGAACTCCGGTCAGAGAGAAGGACAGCTTGGGGCTTGGGTACGAGAGGACTAGAGAATGAGAAGCGGAAACCAGACGAGTAAAGACAATCCTTTGTCTCTGGGTTGAGATGACCAGGTGTCCTGTCCCATAGTGCTGAAATTTAATAGTGTCAGGCTGTCAGCTATGTGGACCCTGAGCTGCCATATTAGAGGTCTCCCATCAACTGGAAACTTGGCTCAAAGCAAGTCAATAGAGCTGGAAAAGGTGGGCACCTGGCTTGGACAGGTTGCTTCCACAGCTGGGTGTAGACAGATGCATCTAGGGATATGGATCTATGTAGGTGGTCCAGAAAGCAATGTGGTGAGGGGCTAGGGGTCCCTACCCTACTGAAGCCTCCCTAGACTTTAGGCTGAACAGAGGAGAGGGCTGCTGGCCACATGGTCTCCAGTGGAGGGAACACAGAGCAGGTTAGAATGATCTCTGGAAGGGGCCACTGAATCTCACCATTGACCAGAGTAACGCAAGAGGGACTAGCTCAGAGCCTTCTGCAGTTCCTGTCCCTGAAGTCAAAGATAGAAGGCTCCTTGAGGACCTGTACCTCAAAGTCTAGGCTCTCTGGGCTTTCAGATGTCTCCTCTCCAAATCCCAAGCTCTCTCATTCATTAAAGAAATAAGGCTTCACACCTCAAAATTGATACTTATTTGACCAGATTATCCCAGGCCTCACAAAACGAATCTGTTGCACATTCAGAGTTCCATGGGAGGCAGTAGCTATAGTACGTGCTGCTCAAGTTTAAAGGCACACAAGAGCATCCCACCCGAGGAAGAGCTGGCTCTTCAATGCCTCGAGATGGAGGAAACATCTCCTGCTCCCCACCCTGCCACCGCTGAACTTCTAAAGCCAGGGAGGAATGGGGCTAATTAGAGACTTAATGGAGCATTAGCGTCTGGTGGGGGTGGTGACAATTAAAGCACGCAGTACATATTTATATCCAGGCTGCGAGGAACCCAGTCCTGTGCCCAGGGGAAGCGTGTGGAATTGAACTGCAGAGCAGGCGACAGGTAAATAGATGGGGTTCCCAAGAGGAAATCTACCCGTCCACTTGTTCCGGTTGGTTTCAACTAGACGGAGCTGGCTATGACATGCAAAATTAATTTTATGTTTCATTTTATGCCCATTTTAAGTACATGGATAGCTCCCCTTTTCTAATCATGCCACATAATTCCTGGATGGCAGCCATATCTCTCTCTTCTCTCAAAATGTCCCTAGATCCCGGCGGATGTAATTAGTGCACTGGAGTTATTTAAGTCTGATACAGGATCCCCACAGTGAGAAGCCCCGTGTGTAGAGATCTGGTGGTGGTTGGTTGGTTCTAGAAAAGGGGTTTTAGTCAAAAAGTCGCCCTTTGAACAGCAAGTCCTGAGGTGTGGGAAAACCACTGTCATTCAGCCCACTGGAGTGGAGTGCTGCCTCCATGACTCCATGAACCCAGGACAAACATACCTGTGACTTCTTGCTCTACCGATTCAGCCCTGCATGCTCCGTTCAGGGAAAGAGATTCTCTCTGCTGGATGAAGCTCACTGTATCTGGTTTGCCATCGTGGACAAACAGCTCCCCTGTCCCCTTTGTTATCTGGGGCTTCCTGACCTGGACAGGGCTTGGGGTCCTCTGTGGTCCAGTTGCAGAAGAGGAGAACCATGAGCCTTGTGGAGTCTGGTCACCAAGGTGAGAGACATGCTTTTCAACCCAACTACTTTGGTCGTGCCTCCCCTCCCCGCACCCTCATATTTTTCGGAGTGAGTCCATAGGGAAGAGAAACATTGTATCTGATACTCAGGACAGGGATAGCATGCACTGTGCTTGAGAATGTATATAGCTTTATAACATGACTGTCACATCCCATACTGAGGCATGCCAGAGGGATGTTTCTCAGGTATCTGGAGAGGTATAACATGGACTCGAGGCTCAGCTCCCGAAGGCAATGCTTCAGCCCCCTTCATGTGCTGCTGTCTCTAGCACTTACTTTCTGAGGTGAGAACAGGCAGGGGCAGGGAGAAGGGGCTATGGAAGTGCTGACAAAATCCTGCCTCCTGTTCACATGCTTTCTCACTTTGGCACCCAGAGAAGCTACAGGAATGGCTCCTCAAGGTGTGGCCAACCTGGGCTCCTACACTGCGTACCCAGGGCTGGTCCTTTTCGCTCCCTTGTGTGCCTTGACGATGTTGCAGCTAGCTATCTTTAGCTGTTTCATAGACTCATATTTCCTCATTCTGTGAGTGGCCAATCAGCAGCAGACGACCAGCCTGTTAAGTTTCCTGCCACTCCACATCCAGCCTTTCAGGACACGGGTTCAAACCCTCCCTCTCTAAGAAACCAGGTAAACCAAACTGGCAGAGGTCCAGACTATCTAAAGGATCGATCCTGTGAGGGCATAAAAAACACCCTTCTTTGCCTTAGTCTACTACCAGGGTCCCAGCTATTCACCGCCTACAGGGGCTTGTATTATTTTTAAGATCTAACCTGACCTTTGAGCTCATAAGTCTAAGACAGTCAAAATCACAAGTGAGGAGCCACAGGAGACCCTTCTGGCTTAGCTCTGTTTCAGAACTCAAGTATACCTTCATGGAGACGGATAAAGAACACCCAGTGCTTGGAGCCACTCGCTCCTTCCCTCACCTACCCACGGAGGCAACCTCCAGAGGCCTCTTCAGCCTGGGTCTAAGTGGTAGCTTCCTCCTGCCTCCTCCTCCATCCACCATAGCTAAGCACTTTGACATTTAATTCAGCATTCAGCTCCCCTCCCCAGCAGTAACACCTTACCTGTCCCTTCTCTGACATAATAAAAGGCTCAATTATGCAAAGGGGACAAAGTGACATTTGGTTTCCCTTCAGCAGTATGTACTCAAAGAAGAGTGATGCTTGCTCGCAGCTGAGCGAGCGCTATCACATGTCACATCTGAAATTGACACTGCACTGATGTGGCCCAGCCTGCTTCTCCCTTAATAACTGTGATTCCTAATCACCTCTCTCTCCAGTCAAACATCCATATTCGTCATGCCTGGGGAACTCCTCCTCTCTCTCTCTCTCTCTCTCTCTCTCTCTCTCTCTCTCTCTCTCTCTCTCTCTTTCTGAAGTGGCTCTGCCAACTTCATCCAAGAACATGCTTTTATGCACAGTCTTTTAAAGTCAAATAAACGCAACACTTGCGGTGTCACACATCCAGAGATTCTATTATTTTAAAGCTGTATGCAATAATTGATAGTTATGATAGTCTTAAAATATCAAATATTTTAAGTCAGGATGAAAGCCATGCTATTAACATGACACCAGGGACAGAGAGTGTGCCTAGGATGGCTAACTACACCCAGCTGTTTGAAAAAAATCACTTTAGAAGCCACGCCTGCAGAGGTTCTCCCCAAACCTGTCTCTTAACCTGCATGGCCTGCCCAACATTGGCCTCTCAGTGGGACAAGAGGCACCAGACTCATGGCAACGCCACATTCCTTTGGGCAAGTACTTTAACTGCAGCTGCATCCTGGGACCAGAAAGAAGTGAGAGACCTGGCCACACATAGGAGGCCGTGCCTATGATAACCCCATGTCCCCTGACTTCCTGACTGGACACACCTTTCTCTTTCTGAAGCACTCATGGAGAACTTTATTGGTAAGTCGCTGACCAAGCTTGAACTGCATCAATCTGGACTTTCTTAGAAAAGCGAACTGATGTGAAATGTTCAGTACATGTCGTTTAAGTTTCATGAAAGTAGCTAATTATTTATAAATCCATAATCTCTAAAATGACTCTCAGATGCTAATTAATCATTGATGCTGACATTTATTGCCCTTTGAGCCAAAGCCTCATGGATTTTACACTTTGTTTAGCCATTACCTTAGAAATGTCCCTGTGTCATCAATAACTACAAGAAAAGCATTTCAATGCTGAGCAGGAAGAAGTTTCAGAGGTGCACGTTCAGCCTCCTCAGCGGGGAGGCCTCACTTGGAAGTGGATACACACACTTCCCTCCTCAATGTCTTAAAAACTGTGTCTGGAATCTGGACACACCAGATTCTTCAAACCACTCAACAGAGCTGAGCTCTGTGTCCCTTTGTAATGAAGAATTGGTTGAAGATGTTATTCTGGAACCTGGAAACGCCTTTAATGGTTAAACTGGCACCCACCCTGAGAGGAGAACGCCCACAACTCTGGAACCCCTCTTGTTTGGACACTGACTTTGTGTTTCTAAGGTTGCACTAATGTGTCTGAAGAGGCCATCTGTCTGGCTACCTCGGTAACTAGACTATAGGAGAGGATCCTCCATGGTTAGGGATGCCTTGGGCTGCTCCAGCTGACTTTTGGCTTACTTAGTTCTTCAGCATAGAGAGTTCCTGCGAGCAGACAAGAGTGCCCCGTTTCCTTCTCATGTTTTTAAAGCTATTTCTTCAGCCTAAGCAATCTGCCAGGTATATTGCACAGGGTGGACACAAACAACAAACTCATGGTTTGGACCTTCAGTCTTTGTTCGATAGTCTAGCCCTGTGTGCATGAGACTCGAAGTCTTGCTTACTGGAAGTCCTATCAAACACGTTTCTCAGTTCTGTTTGCTGAAGTATGCAGACAGAATACAAACATCAACAGTTGGCTTGTACTTTTCAACTTCCTGCTTGCTCTGGTTCCAGTTCCCCAGGCAGTTCTGAGGCTCAGGGTGATGCCTCCTGTAGCCATGTCATCTCTGCCTATACGAAAACCTCCCCAGTCATGGGTCCTCCGGGGAGTTCTGTTCTAAGACTTCTGTTCTTCTGCTAAAGTATCTCCTTCCAGACACTCTGCTGTGCCCTGAACCCAGGTGCAGGACCTTGTCCTTTGTCCTACTTTGCCATTGAGCACAGAAACTTCTGGGCCTTAGAGCACCAAAGGGCTAGTACCTTGAGGGGCTAACAGAAAGCCACAGCTTGTCCACAGCCGGATGGGCATTACCTCCAGGAAATGCTGTCAGGCTAACTGTGGTCTAAGCCTCCATTGCTGAGACAGAGATACCAGAGTTCCCTGGGTTGGGGCAGTGATGTGTATCCATACCTACAGAAGCTGGTGATGTAGCATCCCCATCGCCCAGGCTACACTTGTCTTGGCCCTGCCCATGTCCACCAAGAAGCTTCTGTACCCTGACTTGAATAGAATTGCTTGTTTGCAGTTAGTTTAAGGTGGCCACTACTTTCTGAGTGAGGGTGCTATTATGCCACTGTTGCAGATGGAACATGTGAACAGAGATGGGTAAAGGAGATGTATTATTGTTCCTGCACCTCCAGGCATTCCCAGAGTACCTGGCTGACCAGGGACAACCAGACAATAGTAAGCTCCAGGGGTTTTAGTGTCATTGTGATGGCAACAATGACTTGAGATAATGAAGGTGGGTTGTCAAGGCTCTTCATATGGAGTAGCTCCATTCCTGGAACAGATGGTCACAATTGCACATGCGGAGGAACTCTGTTCCTGGGGAAGACAGCCATGGCTCGCCAGGAATGGAGAAGCTCCCTCCTTGAGCAGATGGTGCTGTCAGGAAGAGTCTGGCCTCTAAGACTACATACATGTGATGCCAGGCTTAATGAGGCTGTCAGTCCCGGTGCCTACAAAGTCTCTCTCAACGACATTAGCAGATGAAGTAAGAACTGGAAGCTGTTATCCTCAATGGGGAATTCTGGTCCTGCTACTTGTCAGAGCAAGTACGAATCCCCTCTTAGGTACCGTGAGATCTTCCAGCACACACATCCTTTGCTAAAGGGCCACTCTACACTGTAGCTTAAGCAGAGCTGAAGTTAGGAACACACAAGGCAAAGGATGCAAGGGAGGCAGCATCACCCTCTGTAACACTGCACAGGTCCCGGTGAGGAGAACCAATTCTGATTGGTTCATGGAATGGAGCCCTTCTATCTGTCTATCTGTCTGTAGGGGTTTAGTGCTTCTCCTATAATAGGAAGCCTGCCCAAAAATGGCTCTGCTGCAGAGTCCCTGCTACTATCTGCTTGTCAATCGAAGAGGAGAGGGCCAGGAGCAGCCCTCCACCACCCTGAGGCAACAGTACACCATAGATTTTGGGTGTCCTGTGGTCTGTCCCTCCCTTTAGGTCTGAACCCTCTCCAGCTGCAGCTACAGCTCAGTCTTACAGCACTGCTCCTGGTTACCCCCAGAAAACTGTTCATCAATTCCATCTTCTAGAAGAATCGTGAACTTGGCTCCATTCTCAGAAGCCTACAACAGTGTCATGTGGTTCTCTTCCTGGGAAAGAATGTTTCATTCCACAGGGACCAAGTCCTCACTCTGTGATTCCCAAACACCTCCTGTAGTAAGAATGAGATTCATTTATATCGTGTTCATGTGATGCTCAAGGGACTCCTGATACTCAAGGCAAGGAGGCTTACATTCTGACTTAACAAGTGGGAGGCCAAGGTCCTCACACAGGGAATGGGAAAGCTACAACCCATGAGCCTTGCTAGGTCCATTTCCCATTAGGGTCTAGTGTTCAAGGTCACATCTACAGGTACATTCTCTCAAGGCAAGCTCCGTGGAAGCCCTGGCATAAGATATGATCAGTGGATGTCTCTACACATAGACTCCTGTCCACTCTGGGTCCAGCATAGGAACCTTCGGAGATTATTGGGACCTACTGAATAGACAGGGGCATGCTTTGGCCTTCTGACCATAACTTATTTCTTGTTAATATGTTCAGGAAGGGGACTTGTCTACAAAGATCATGCTATCTCATTACAAGAGCTTACAGCTCTACCATAACCTTCTAGGGAAGTAGCACTGATTTAAATTGCTTGACCAAAGACATATCCAAATATGTTTCCATAGGGACCTTGCCATTGAAATGAAACAAGAAGCTGGGGATCTTCCGGGTATGAAAATATGTTCAGTTGCCAGGTCATAGAAGCATTAGGCCATGTCCCAACCCCAGGGCCTTGTGTTTCTTTTCCATCTCATAGTTCCTGAGTCATATCCTTTATAATAAAACTGCAATCATAGCTAATCACAGTTAAGCACTTTTCTGTGTCCTGTGAGTCACTCTAGAGAATTATCACCAAAATCAAGGGGAGGCAGTGGGAGGCCCTGTCTTTATAGTCAGCTATACAGAGCGTGGATAGCCTGCTGAGGCCGCCTGAGGGCTGGCATCTTTATGAAGTAGCCTCCTGGGACTAAGCCTTTAGCCCAGAGGTGTGATGTCAACTCATAGTTTAGTGTCTAGATTCGGAATTGAACAAGAGACTCTCAAAGCTCGGGGAGCCTTGGGCTTGGGGAAGCAGTACCCAGAGGCAGAGCTGGAGGTGGGGAGCAGGAGGTCACTAATGCCACAATATGGACATTACCCTGCATAGAGGGAAGGGACACTCTCTGAGAAGGGTAAATAGCTGGCACATGACTACAGACCCAATAAGCCCTGCATGGTGGATGCAAGGCGGCCCTGAGACAATGTATAAGTCACTCTTTCAGAGATAGCATTGCTATTCTTAGAGAACATTATATCCTGATACCCCATTTGTGGCTCCCAGAGGGCACATTACTCTGATACCCCTATTGCTATTCCTGGAGGGCACTTTACCCTCATAACCCCATTCCATCTCCCAGAGGGCACATTACTCCAGTACCCCCATTCCTGTTCCTGGAGGGCATGTTACCCTAATGCCATCGTTGCTATTTCTCTTGGTTGGATTGAGCATTTCCTCTCAGCTGTATATTGCACTCCAATTGTCAGGTTTTAAAACTAATTTTTACTATAATAACCTTTTTATCCTGGTTCCAAATTACTCCATTAGAAAAGGGCACTTTTAAAAACCAAAGACTGTGGCTCCCTCGTGGAAGGTGCTTTGGAGTAAGGCATACTCAGAGATCAGGAATCCCCTCATGGCAGCCGGAGAGAACAAGACACGACTTTAATTAACAGTTACTTCCCGATGCTCCTTCTCACAGGAGAGGGTAGACAATCCTTAGCAGCTCATGGCATGCTACATTTACCTCGAGCCGCTGACTCTTGCTGATCTATATGCAACAGCATTGCTGTTTTAATACATACAAATACACCAGGACCAAGGAACTCATCATTTAAGTGCCATTTTCCTTTCTATAGATGTGACAAAAGTAGAGAATTATACCTGCCCTGGGGTGCAGATTGTGTTTTTTAAGCAGAATGCACCGAAGGAGAATTCACTTTCTCTCTGATGACATTAAGCAGACTCTGGGCCATGAAGCTGTTAAGAGTCTTGGCTTTAGGGGAGTCTTACCAGGGAGATCCAGGCACGGGCGTGGAGGCCACTGGTTTATTGCCTTTCGCTGCAGTTTCCTCCCCTCTTACCAATATGGGTGGAGGCTCCTTTAAATGAAAGAGAAGATGAGAGATGATTGTGATTGTTTTCATCCTGAACCCTGTCCCAGTTCCAGTAAAAAAGCGGAAAGCAACGGAGACTCTTAGATTGAGCAATCACAAGGAGCCTTGGGATGACAATGGCCTGCACTACGCACACAGGTAGGGCAATCCACAAGAAGCAGCCTTTAGGATCCCCATTTGTCTGCTCTCAGATCCAGAGACAAAGGGGAGGGTCATAATAGTGCTGCAGGTCTGGAGTGCAGGGAAGGGGTAGAAAAACATCACTGAGCTCATAGCAGGGATTCATGGGCTGGAGTCACGTGCTCTGCCATGAAATCCCTATGTACGGTGACAGAGAACCTCCATGCTGCTCGGTATCCTAGACACAGCCAGGGCTGACCCGTTTGGGTTTATTATGACAGGGGAAGTGACAAGCCCACCAAGTCTGGTCTGGAACTCATTATATAGTCTAGACTGGACTCAAACTTGCAATGATCCTCATGTCTCAGCCCCCCAGTGTCAGCCACCACACCTGACTCAAGCTGTCATCTTTAAGGGTGAACAGAGTCCTAAACAGGTTTGGACGCTCTGGAGGCTGGGGTCTCTCCCATCTCTCTGGATCACGTTGCTCAGACAGTACTCAAGGGGTCATTTTTCAAGGTATATATGATTCTCATGCCCAGCTAGGTTTGGAAAGTGTCACTTTTTCCCTCTCCATTTAGAAAAAAAGAGCTGTTTGAATTTTGTATCTCCTAGAAAAAAATAAAAAAGAACATTTATTCTCTCCAGTTCAGAACAGCAGCGAACATGCCTTTCTCTGTGTTCTTCTCAGATGGAACTGGGGCAGGGGAGGTATGTCTTGTTGGAAATTAAAAACTCTGGATGATGACAAGTCCGATAGGGACAGCCAGGGTCAGGCTGTAGTACTAAGCTGTCCTACTTAAGACAGCCATGGATTCTTGGATCAACAATGGGCTGAAGCCTAATTCCCACCATGGAAAAGCCACATCAGGAGAAGAGGTTCTTCAAAAGTAAAAAAGCAGTATTACAATTTTGCCATGGTTCTAAGAAAGAAAGGAATTCAGAAAGCATAAATTCTAGGGATAGGGACCTTTTAAAACCACGCCCCCAGAAATTAGCATGGCTACAGTCTCAAAAATAAGACCACAACAAAGATGACAGCTTCTCTTTCTATCTGGAAATTCAGGTGAGATTAAAGGGCAAATGGATTGTTTCAAAAGACAACTTGTTCTGAACTGAGGGTTACAAAATTGAATATCACCTTGACATTTTAGAACCTGGGTTTACCAGCAATAATGCCAGTGAATTTTAAGTCATGTATGGGAAACGATGCCTGACCACGTGCCCAATAAAATCTACATGAAGTTAGTACCCATCCCAGTGGCAGGAACACCCAACAAGAGGTCAGTGTAGAGAGGCAGTGGTGGCACCAATATCAGGCAACAGTGACCAAAGTTTAGGACAATGTGGCAGCCACAGCTTGTTTTCCTTGTCACTCTTCTGAGCATGGGGACAGGAATGCACTGATTTATGGATACCTGAGCACAAATTTCTAATGTAGTGATAAAGGACCATGAGTTACTATCAAGCCAAGGGCAGTGGTCCTCAACCTTCCTAATGCTGTGGCCCTTTAATACAGTTCTTCATGCTACGGTGAACCCCAACCATAAAATTATCTCATTGCTACTTCATAACTATAGTTTGCTGGCATTTTTACTGTAATGTAAGTATTTGATAAGCAGGATATCTGATATTTGACCTCCAAAGGTGTCATGACCAACAGGTCGAGAACCATTGGCCAAAAGGACTAAAGCTGGAACGGGAACAATGGCTCAGAAGTTAAGAACATATACTTTTCCTGCAGAAGATCTGAGTTTAGTTCCTAGTGACCACTGTGGGCTGCTCACAACTACCTGTAACTTCAACTCCAGGGAATCCAATATCCTTTCTGGCCTTCCTGGGTACCCACACTCACTGCATATATCCCCACACAGAACATACTATTTTCTAAATCTTTTTTTTTTCCAAAAAGAGGTTAATCTGCTGAGTATAGCTCTTTGGTAAAATCACTGATGAGAAACAACTGCTTTGTATTATCAAAAGGACAGGTAGTCCCTCCTAACAGGGAGCAGATGGCCATAAAATCGTCTGCCCTGTTTTCATGTTTACATAAATCTGAGAAGGCGGTGACTGAAGCACTGTACCCATGATGCACCTGTGCATGTGCATCCCATATCTGTTTGGGGTCTCTTGCAGCCTCTGTTCTTTGTGGTTGATATCTGCATTTAATGAATGGTTTTAATTTATACTGCTATCCCTTACATTCATAAATTTAAAAACAAAGCTTTTGTAGAATGTTTTTATAATTTTTTTCTGGAAGTGAAGATATTTTTGCTTCCTGTGAGAAAAAAAGGTCAGGATGAATAATTAGCTTAACGGAGAGTGTTAAGAAGCACTTGTCTTCACAAATTATATGTTTATATATATATATATATATATATATATATATATATANATATATGTATACACACACACACACACACACACACACACACACACACACACACACACACACACAAATAAGACCAGGGTTTATATTGCTAATCCAATTAGGGAAACTGGAGGGGGTTTTCATTTGGAAGTTAATTGAACAATAGAACACAACACACAGCCTCCAAGCACCAAATTATTCAAGTAAATATGGTATAGTGTAATTTGTGATGGTACCAACTTCTAAATTTGGTACTGCTAGGATTCTCTCCAGCTAATTACCAAGATCTTCTTCACGAGGCGCATACTGGTTATGATTTCCTGTTGGTGATAAAAATGGCTAATCACGATGTAAAACTCCTGCTTGACGAGGAAGTAATAAAAGTGAATCAGACTGGCAGAAACCAGTAATCAAGCCAGTATTTATGGATGGCAGCATTGAAGCTAGCTGTGTAATTAATATGTAATTCTGGCAGAGATGTGCTAATCTTTCCTGGAAAACGTATCCTCTGGGGCAGATTTTAATCTGCACCAACACACACTTGTGATAGGTGTTCACCATCCAATACTGATACTAGAGGTGGGTAAGGAGAGGTGAGCCTCCCGGTGATTGAGTCCTGGGATGAAGGTAACTGGGGAACATGGACCAGGAAGAACAGAGCATTCCCAATAGGCATGAGGTGCTCCACCAGACCCTGTCTGGGATTTGTTCTCTTGGGGTAGTTGCCAGCCTGGGTTCAGCTGTAGTTCAGGGAAGACTGGCAAAGCCATTTTATAAACTCCTTGAGAGAAATATGTGTGGAAGTGTCCCAGCCCTAGATCTTCCAAACTTGGGACTGTGTCTCTGTGACACTCACCTTATCCTCTTTGTCTCCCACCAAGCTTTTCCTCTCTGGGGCACGTAGCATCAGGGCAGGGGGGCGGGGTGCACGGCTGTGCTCTTTGCCTTTATCTGTGGGTCCAAAATAATAGCCATTAGTACTCCATTTGTTGTGTCCGTCATGACTTGAAAAATTAAACAAAGACAAAATATGGCTTTGAAAATCCAAATTGATTCCCAACATTGCAGAGAACAGAGGCAGACCCTGCAGTCTTGGCTTTTCATAGTCTGATGACAATGTTACCTGATGCTGAGTCTTAGAGACATGAGTCTCTCACCTGGGCTCTCTCCTGACCCAGACAAAGACCACCCATAATATCTGTGTATATGACTCCCCACAACCCTACTTTCAGCCTGTCCTTAAAGATGCTGGCTGGTCCCGCTCTGGCACCCATCTTGTAGATGGAGAATCCCAGGAAGAAAGAGTACATAGCAAGTGTCCCCAACACAACTGGAGCAGTCCTGCTAGTGAGTCAGCACATGGGGAAAGGGGCTAAGAATACTACCAGCAGAGCTGGGCATGGTGGCACACGCCTTTAATCCCAGCACTTGGGAGGCAGAGGCAGGCAAACTTCTGAGTT
>NC_034590.1:107672301-107680014 GCF_900095145.1 Mus pahari
TAGATAGATAGATAGATAGATAGATAGATAGATAGACAGACAGACAGACAGACAGACAGACAGACAGACAGACAGACAGATAGATAGATAGATAGATAGATAGATAGATATGATTTGGAAAAGACTTTTAACTCTGGGATCATGCCTGAAGCTCATTCTTTGTCAAAGTGTGAAGTAGGCCTGGGGACAGGCCTCTGTCCTGACTCCACACTGAGCAATCATATTTCTGCCTTTCACAGAGCAGGTTCAGTAAGCCACTACATCACCATCCCACAGATCAGCAAAGAAAGGGCACACAGATGAGAGAAACCACCATTTGTTTTGTGACCCTCCCCCAAGGTCAAAAACCTCATTTTAAAATGCACATAAATAGAGGAGCCTTGACATCAGCCTTGAGCCAGGCTGTCTGCTTCTCCACCCAGTCACCTATTCTTCCTGCCCAAAGTGGAGATTTAATGCTCTAATGAGTAAAGTCAACAGAGCTTTGTTCTCAGAGCCCTAAAGCAGGTGCAAGGCCATTCAGTTAATAGTAGCAGTAGTCCTTGCTCCTTTGCTTTCCTGACTATCATTGACACTGGGACTGGGACTGCACAAAGCCTGATGCTTCTGCACCTTCTCTAGGTAACTGAACATATCTCTAATCCAGTAAGATCTTCATATTGCTTTCCAATCTCAGTGGAGGTCTCACTGTGGAGACATATTAGTGAGAGCATTGGCCAAGCTATTGACCTCAGCCCTGTCTCCCAGAGAGATCAAGGTGGGGTATTGTAAGATTTGGGTGTGGTCAGAGGGGCAAAGCACTTTCCTGTCATTGATTGGACCTTATAAAAAAACTCTAGTTCTAGGTCCAGCCTAGCGACTCAAGGTATAGGAGAGTAAAGGAGAATTTATTCAGAGGCTTATAGACAGATATGGGACTCTTAGTTTGCTTCACCTGCAGCCTAAAAAGGGGGGTGGGGGTGGGTAAAGGTTTGGACTAAGGTGTATGTGGTTGTGAATAACTGTAGCAGGAGTTATAGCAAAGGCAAAAACATGGTTAGCCAAAACAGTACACACACTGGTGTCCAGGGGGCGGCAGAGCTATAGAGACATGCAGAGATGGGGCAGCCACAGGTAGCACTTACGGGAAAGAGAGGGTGCCCTAAGAATTCCCCACCAGAGCTGGCCAGCCAGGGCCTCTGGGCCTCTGTCCTTTTGGCTTGCATGCAACCCTCATATGCAGAATGAGAAGAAGTGAGGTAAACATAAGCCAAACTGATCCTTGCCCACGGTGACCCAGCCCAGAGCGGACCCAGGTAAGGAAAGTGAAAAGTCAAATTGAAGGGAAGTTGTATGCTCTGATTACTGCCTGGAATCCACACATTTAATTATTGAACTGAGAGTTATTTTGTGACTGGAAGTGAGTGGATGGGTTTTTACTACCCAAGAATGAGCCATGAGCCATTTGGTTTGGACTTTATCCAAATGTCATAAAGAGCAAGCTGTATAGAGCAGGACAGGGCAGACTTTGCAAGGAAGGTGCAAGGCTGGGTTTGCTTTTACACTGCATAGTCGATGATCACAACACTGTGGCCATGATAAAAGACATGCACGCATGTAAATTAATATTCATGGCCAAACAAGTCAGTGGAACTGACAGCAAAGGCCAGGTGCCTATAATGCTATTCTTGAGCAAAGGAAGCATGGCTTATGTTTATTCTCCCATTATCTTAAGAAGGTATACTGAAGTCTTTATTTTACTGGAAACAGTTGGTCTTTGGAAAGATGTGGTTTTAAAGCCTAGCCTTTGAGATTCATGGTTTTATATCAGTCCTCTTGAGTGCTTCTTGGAGAAAATATTTTTGATGATCATTTTAAAGCCCTTCATAGCAGACACATATCCCCTGAATACCTGTGACAAATGCCTGCACCTTGCCCTTCGTGGTTTCCTTAATCACCAACTCTTTTTAACAGCCATTGATTTTTGCAGACCCTACGGAGGGGCACGAGGGGAGCTCCTCGGGCCCCCAGACATAATTGGGTCTGCGCCTCAGCCATTCCACTGTGGAAATGCTTACTCTACAGCTCTCCCTGGGCCACTTCCAGGGTCCACTCTGACATGCTTAAGTACTCTTTGCTTTGGGCCTCTCCACAGACTCCAATGATGCCATCGTAAAGGACTCCCTGAAGTGGCAGAGAGAGCTGGTTTATGAAGCAAAATCAACAAGTTGTGAGACTTCGGGCCCCCATGTTCCTGGGGAAGGCAGGATATATTTCCACCTAGGAGCAAGGCATGATGGTAATGCCTTCCCTGCCATCCGTCTATTGATCAAGCTCAGCTCTGATTTGAAGGCTCCCCAGGGGCTTCCCCTTTGATTTCTCTTCTTGGCAATCTTGAGGGCCAGGAGAAATAGGATGATGACAGGGCAGTCTGGGAGGACAGGAGCCAGAGCTGCAGACTGGCAGGTATCGGCTTACTGTTCTCAGGATCCTATACAGTGCCCCTCGTTGGTGGAGAGGGGATGAGGGCTGTGATGCTATCAGTCAGTGCTCCCCAAGGACTACAACACAGGCTAGAGAACAGGGGCTTCCTCAGAACCCTTCAGGTGGCAGCCACAAAACCAAAGCAGGAGTTCAGGATCCAGTGGCCTGGCAGGAGATAGAACGTTCCTGATGCACAGCTCCAGAGGCAGGACAAGAACTTTACTACCTGATTGAGAAGCCCATCCCAGGATGCTTAGCCCCCAAATTCAGCCCTGCGAGCAAGGCCAGGACCACAATGATAGCCACACCAGCACATCCTCAGAGTTCTCCTCCCAGAAAGCAAATGGCAGAATAATAGAGAGAACACTCTATGAAAGCCCCGCCAAGCTCTGCTCAAGCTCTCCAGTCAGCTAGAGGACACAGGGTGTTGTCAGTACAGGCTCCTGGGCACCTAGTGTTCATCTGTGAGACATCTTGAAGCCTTACCAGCTTCCGGCTCTGCAACACAGCCTCAGGGACCTCCCAAAGCTCCACCAAACTGAAGATCATTTTCATGGCAACGCAAATCACTTCTGAGTCCTCTTAAATTTTTCACAGGTTGTGATTTCAGAGTTGACAAGTGACAGAGAGAATTGATTTTCCACCCATTTTTATTTGCTTGGAACTTCCTATGCCAATGAGGTGGTAAAACACTCAGACAGGAGGGCAGGGCTGAGCTTCCTCAAGGTGTGGGGATCCTCAAGTGTAAGACCATCCATCCTAGCCCTGAAGGTGACCCACCCTGTAATGTGACTCTACCTTGTAACAGACACCAGTTTCTCCATTCCTCCCTTGTTAACTTGACTGTAGGGGACTCCTCTGTCACCACTGGACAGACTAGCCTGTGAAGTAATGGACCAGTTTCCCTAGAACATTCCAGAACCTGCAACAATCGGGCTGCCTGATGCAGACAGACCACATGAGGTTATAGATACAGAAACACTACCCATCACAGTGCCAACCATATGAAGGAAGGGTATAGCATAGCTGTCCTGTGGGACCACAGGAAGAGAGGAGAACCAGAGATACACTTAAGGCTCTTTGATGATGTTTATAGCAAATACATTTTAGTCTCCATGAAAGTACTGGACAATGTCATATAGTTCCCTGAGAACTGTCCCCAGGCCACCAGGACACTGTTGCCACCCACCCCAGATATAGTCTGTGTCCTGCTATGACCAGAGGAAGTTCACATCATGTACATTCTGGATCCAGAAAGTGAGCACAGAACCAGCTCCCAGCCTATCTTTCTGGCCTCCATAATCATGTGTTCTGAGGAGAATTAATGGGCAGTAAGTGACCCTGCACAATTTCAAGAGTAACAAGGTTCTAATCTCCAGCCTCAAGTGGAGATTTTAAAAGCAGGAACATTAAATTATACCCTTCCTATAAGAAAGCACACGTCTTGTAAGCACACAGGGGTCAGCACGTGGCAGCAGTGGGACCTGGCCACAGGCTTGGAGCAGAGGAGAGGATGAGCAAATGGGCTAGGGCTAGAGAAGAGGCAGGCACAAAGAAGAGACAGAGGGATAGGCTGGGATAGGATGGGGCAGGAAGAGAGAGATTCACGTGACCTTGAAACGTGTAGCGGTTTCTCCAAATAGCGGAAATCCACTGCAGTAGCAAGATGTTCAAGCAACACCTACCATTCGAGGCAACATGGCATCACAACTGTGGGAGAGGGGAAGCTGAGAATCACTGCCCCCCCACACACACATTTGAAGAGGCCCCTCCGCACTGCAGGAGGCTGCTGCTCTGGGAAGCTCAGGATCCTCATGGTTGTTTGTGCCTTAGGACTTGGCCTGGCCCCCGTGGGACAAGCTCTCCAACTCTCCAAGATGCCGATGTGGTGCACAGGCAGATGTACACACAAGTGCACACAAAGAGATTCATATGCCTATAACACGCCAACAGATATACAGGCAGAAAGTACGAAATGTGTACACCCAAGTTCACACAGACACAAAAGTCCATGCACTCAGAGACGTCTGTACACAACATGTTCATAGGCTGAAACAGTATGTAGACATGGGAGTACATAAAAAGACAAGTGTAAGATACGCAGGTACAGAGATGTATGTGCATACACAGGTATACACTCCTTCAGACACATGTACATGCATACATACTCACAGATAAACAATTGTTGGTTTTCAGTATCACAGATACGTGTGCCTTTTCCATTTATCATCCAGATGAGGGCAATACAATAAATACTCCGGCCTCTCTGTCCCCTTCAATGATTTAGGATCAGTTTCTACTTATTTTTCATCTGTTGATGTGTCCCCCAGTTTGTGGGCATTTTTTTTTTAATCTAGCAGCCTCTACATTCCTGGACAGTTATGAAACCTTTCCCTTTCTCTTGGTTCAGATATTTTCAAGATTCCTGTGTCTGCCCTGGACCTGTAATAGCAACTGCTTCACAGGGGCCACAGATCACTGGAGGGTGTATACTCAGGTGCCTGAAGGGTGAGCTCCACAGCTCATACTCACAGTCCACCACAAGATCATAGACCAAGAGACTCGGAGGACTGTGTGCATGGGGTCATCTCAGGGCAGGAAGTTTGTGGCCTGGGGTGGGTGCTTTGAACCTTTACACTTTCAGGTTTGTAAAAGATGGTATACTTAAAGCAAATGATGGCCCCGTTGAAATTCTCAGGAGCTTAGTGGAGGTAAGCACACGGCCAAGGGCCCCCACCACATAGCTCCATAACATACCACATAAGCATCCACCATCCACTCTCCCCAGGGCAGCGCATCAGCTCCTGTTCCCACAGCACTCTGCTGTCCTCTCCTGTAAGCACACCCCACTCTACCAATCCTTCAGCTGTCTGACAACCACTCAGAACCAGGCGTGAGATGCCTGAGACCCTACTCATCAAAGCTCAGCTAGGGAGAACATAAGCCATTCAAGTCAGAATGTATGCTACCTTCTCCTAAGCCTATCTCAAGGGCCCCTGGGGTTCCCCAGGCCCCATCAGAAGTACCCATCATATTACAAATGCTCTGGGGAGGCTGATCCTCACTCACTGGTTCTTGCCTTCATTAAGTCAAATCAGAGTCAACAGATGGGACGATGGCACTACACTCTAGAGAGCCACAGTTAACCGTGTAACAAGAAAACAAAGCACTGCCAGTAGCTGTGTGGTACCTACTTCATGTCTGTGATGACAGCTGCATACTTCCAAGAAGGCTACACCTGGGCTGCTGTCCCCCAAATTCCCACTCACATGGCTTTAGCTCTGTCTTTCAGCCTGTGCTGATGGCAGTGGCTGGTAACCCTGCCACTGTTATGATTTTCTACAAATACCCACCCTTTCCTCTCTCTGTGGTGGGAGCACACGGTCACACTGAGGACTGTGAGAGCGGGAAACATGAGCCAGGTGCTGCCAGAGCATGAGTCATATCACTGTATATTATATAGTATATTACAAGTATAAGAAAATAGGAGCAAGCTTTATTGCCATATTGAAGACTTTTTTAATTTTTTGAGATGATAAAGTAAGCATATTATTTCCCCTTCCTCCCTCCAAACATGTCTTTTTCTTTTTTCCTTTTATTATTAGATATTTTCTTTATTTACATTTCATTCCTAGTTTCCTCTCCAAAAACCCCCTCTCCCCTTCCTCCTCCCACACTCACCAACCCACCCAATCCTGCTTCCTGGCCCTGGAAGTCACCTATACTGGGGCACATAACCATCACAGGATGAAGGGCCTCTCCTCCCATTGATGATTGACTAGGCCATCCTCTGCTACATATGCANNTAGAGCCATGAGTTCCACCATGTATTTTCTTTGGTTGGTGGTTTAGTCCCAGGGAGCTCTGGAGATATTGGTTAGTTCATATTGTTTGTTTTTCCTCCTATGGGGCTGCAAACCCCTTCAGCTCCCTGGATACTTTCTCTAACTCCTTCATTGGGGACCCTGTGCTCAGTGCAGTGGATGGCTGTGAGCATCCACTTCTGTATTTGTCAGGCACTGGTAGAGACTCTCAGGAGACAGCTATATCAGGCTCCTGTCAGCAAACTCTTGTTGGAATCCACAATAGTGTCTGGTTTTGGTGGTTGTCTATGGGATGCATCCCCAGGTGGGGCAGGGGGCAGTCTCCTTTTCATTAGTATGTTCTCTGTCTCTCTCTGTCTCTGTCTCTGTCTCTGTCTCTCTCTCTCTCACACACACACACACGCACACGCACGCACACACACACACACACACACACACCATACATACATATATACACACCACACATTCCTAAAACCAACTAAGGATTGCCAAGAGTAGAAGAAGTAATCTTTGGGGAAGAGCACACCTGTACCAATTGTGTATCCAATACCAAATGGCCAGCACCAGAAAACACTGAAGACTTTTTAAGTCCCCTATCTGCTGCCCACTGAGTTTATAGAAGAGATGGGACTTTAGGAGTGGTTAGTGCTTGTCTAAGGTGCACTTTGACAAGGTTAAAATTAAGTATGGCTGTCCTAACATTCAAATACTAGCAGGGGCATCAATCACTTCATATTTTAAAACTTCTTCAAAGTACCTTTTTATATAACCTTCAGTTAAATATAGAAGAGAAAGGCATGATTAAATATATTAATTTCCTAAATTGCATCATTAAATTATATCAAATAGGAACATTTTGTAAAAATGGGATTCAATATTAAAGCAACTGTAACACAAGAGAGAGATTTGTTACACCAGCATCTCAAGAATGGGGTAATTATAACCACAGAGTGGATCCTAGTTTAAGCTATGTCATTACTCCCAGGATGACAGTGCTGTGGGTGTCTGGGGTATATGCTGTATTTACAAAGACCCCCCTATTCCTTGATTCTTTGGCTCTCTGGGAAGGGTCTGGCCTCCAGCATTGCCCACTAGAGTTCATAACCCTGGGGCCAAGGGATCTTCAGCTGTCTGATCACCAGGGGAGATTGTCCTATAGTTCTCTGCCAGAACATGGAGGAAGAGGGATACTGGGACAAGGGGACCGAAGGAGAGAGCTGCACATGGCTCGGATGAGGGAAGCCTGATTCCCTCTATCTGATCTGAGAAGGCCGCAGGCAGGCTGGGATACTGCCTACCACTGGGGAGAGAGAGAGAGAGAGAGAGAGAGAGAGAGAGAGAGAGAGAGAGAGACAGAGACAGAGAGAGACAGAGAGAGACAGAGAGAGAGACAGAGAACGAAGCTGTGCACCCACACGTGTTCATT
>NC_034590.1:107680310-107783579 GCF_900095145.1 Mus pahari
AGAGAGAGAGAGAGAGAGAGAGAGAGAGAGAGAGAGAGAGAGAGAGAGAGATCTGGGCTCCACCCAGAGGCTACAGGTTGAAGTCAGATGGGTGAAGTGTCAAAACCCAATTCAGCCACTCAGCAGCTATGAAAGATTGGTTTTCTTCTCTGAATTTCAGTGTCTCCAACCACAAAACAGGATAATGGCTCTGGACTAAGATGCATCCACCAAGCCACATGATACACAGCACAATGCATCCTGATTCAGGATCTCGGTGCCTACTGGACAAAATAAATCCATTCAAGCTCATCTTAAGTAGCCCAGGGTGAGTATCTTCATGGCCTGGCTATTTCTGGGGCCCTCACACTGGGAAAACTTCAAAGAGTTGATAAAGTAGAAGCAAGCACCTAAACACAACTCGGCCATAAATCAAGGCTTATGATTAATTCATCCTAGGGCACTGCGTTTGCATGATTTAAATGAGCAGATACTTAGGCAGCCTGAGCACAATGCACAAGAGAACTTACTGTGCTGGCAGCCCCACATCGCGGAAGCAGAAGGGTGATTTCAGAAGAACGCTGGGCACCCTCTGCAAGTTCAGCAAGCAGCTTTTGATTTACATGCCTGCTGCTGGAGCCCACCACTCTCCTCCAGAGGGCTCGGACTGAGTCAGTGCTGACTTCTGCAGACTAATCGGCATGGAAATGCAATCCTCACCTAACTGATTTATTCTCACATTTAGATGTAATAAAATTAATAGCGCAGTTCTCGGCTCAGTTGATGAAATTAACTCAGACTTTCTTAACCAACTTCTTCAGTTATTTTCTCTATTTTCAAAAGGCAGGCTATCCCAGTCATTTGATACAAATGGCTTTAATTAGCTTAAGGCAAACATAACCTTTACAGAATGCAGGCTTGGGATTGTGGGCCCTGCGCTGAAGGATGGGGACGGTTCTGTGCACGCAGATTTCATTTGTCACATCAGGCCATACCATCTGATTCGCGCTGGCACCAAAGCAGACCAACCACCCATTACTTGGAAGAAAGATATTCTGCCAAAGCAACGAGATGCCACCCTGTCACCAAAACCAGGCAAAGTACATTTGAATGACAAGGAACCGTACTTTCCGAAGGATGGGGAGAAAGAGGCCCACGGTGTTCTAACACCGTGAGCCACAGCAGAAATTTGATTGCTTTAGAGGCCTTAGGCATTTTCTAGGGAACTTGCAACTTTAATGCCTATTTCATTTAGTGATATTAAAAATTTAAAGTGATCAATCCTAACTTACTATGAAGCATCTGGTAAAATAAGACCCTCTGGTTGGAAAACACAGCACCTCTCCAGGGTCCATCTTTCTAATATTCCATTGTACAGTACCCCAGGGATTCCTCACTCCCTGTTAAACTCGAAGCAGGATTTCTAGCCCACAAACTAATACTTCTGTTTGCAAACCTGACCCTGAGACTTCACTTACCCTCCACTGGCTCTCCCTGCCTCTGCAGCTTAGAAGACAATCCCATTCTTTCCTTACCAGGTTTCAGTCTCAGGAATTCACCCGATCACAGCCCTCCCCATGATACTTTGTGACCATGTTTCTCCAGAGTGACACCGACCCCATCTCTACTACTCAGAGTCCCCATAGCTCCCTAGGTCTCTGGACCACGTGGAGGGCAGTGTGTCAACTACAGAGAGATGGTATGTTCTTCTTCCTTGGAAGGCAGAAACCTTGACCTCAACATTTCTTTCCATAATCCTTGTTTATAGTTAAGGCCCAGCCAGCTTCCTTAGGCTGGCTCTATCCCTATTTCTTGTACATCAAATGACAGGAGGAGTAGGTTGTTCCTGTGACTCACCACACAGCTCCTTTGGCCTCTATGGCTCAGATTCTGGGGACTTCCCCTTCTGCCTGGTAAAAGCCACCTCTTCTAAGTCCCACTCTCAAACCGTCGAAGCCTGGACCCCGGCTGCCTCACTGAGCAGAGTCCTCACTGCCTGTGTGGTTTTAAATATGGTTTGCATATTTCCATTCTTGTGCATCACACATAATGGACCCATCTCATGTCTGTGAGCCCTGAATCTAAAGTCATGTCTCTTAATTTTAAATTAATTATAAATCAGCTGTGTGATTGACACACATTAGTTGCCCGAGCAATAACATGTAGCTCATAGACGAATATAACAGCAAATGCCCTGCTGTCCATAGGAAGAGACAACTGGGCTTGTCACCTGCCCTTCTCACTTCTCATGTGGAGAACAATCAAATAAAAAAAAAAAAAAACAAGCAAGAAATTAAACAAGCAGAGAGGCACAGCAGTGTCCACCATGAGCCAGGACAGCAGGTATGGGAATTCAACCACCAGTACAAAGCCACAGTCATGTAGAGGCCTCAGCAGTAAATGGCAGACAGGGGTGCACCACTTTGAAATGAGAAAGGGCTGCCACAGCTTTCATTCTGAGAACACAGCAAGGGAAAGTTGTCACCCATTCTGAGGTGTGAATGCGCAGCTATGCCAGCAGCAGAAATAAGGATAGCTGTAGGAGACAGATCAACAGGGTTGCTGGGGATCATATAAGAGGGAAGGAATCAGGCCTGTTCAGAGCCTGCATATTATCCTCTAAGAGTCTAGAGAGGATGCTCTTCAAACAGACAAGAGTGCAATGTTAGCACCACAGAACACGGGGGACCATGGGTTCTCAGCTGTTTTTGGATGTGTGCACTGGGATATTCACATACACTTGTATTTACATCTTCCAAGGTCCCAGCTAAGCTAGAATGAAGAGATTTGTCCTACCTCAAGTCTGACATCTGTATTCTGTTATTCTAAACCTCACAATGCATGCCACTGGCCCAGCAGGAAACAGTCCGCCTGATGGCCCACTCCTGACATCCATGAGTTGACCTCACTTAGAACTGAGTCCCTGCCTTGAGTCAGAGGAGCATTAGCAAGGACACCCCTGTCATTCGGTGCTAAGCATCATCCTTACTGGCTCTATTATGGGAAACCAAGACTTAGGATATTTGCTGCATCTGGATGAAGGGTCTTCCTGGGTCTTCTTGTGGACTTGAGTTTGCAACACCTTGATGCCTCCTCCACTATCCTTCAGCCATAGCCTGTTCTAAGTGGAGAGTCAGACCTTTGCATCCTGTGAAGATCCTGTGCCCGCCCACCAAGCTGTATCTGTTGCCCACCAAGCCCTGTGACCAGCATCTTTGAAAGGACTCAACTCCACGCACCAATCAAGAAAAGAGAAGGAACCAGAGTTGTCACAGGTATGTGTTCTGTGTTCTTCCTTGGACCTTGCTTTTGTGCTCTTGGGCCTGATTCCTGCTGTCAAGGGGTCCCTTTGAACACAAGGAAAATAAATGTCCTCCATCCTAGATTGCTCATTTCCTCCTAAAGAGAAGCCTCCTACTTTGGTTCCCAGCATATTCCTGGGTAAGGGGTGGCAGGGACTTTGCCATTCCTTGCCTCCCCATGTGCAATTAGAGCAGAGCATGCTCCAGCTTCTGACAAGAAGATGGAGAGTTTCAGTACCATGGTGGCTAATTGGTGGCGTTATTTATGTGTTTCAAATGCTTGTGAAGTTCCCTGGCTGTTTCTGAGGCAATTAGTCTCATCGATGGCAAGGTTTATGAGTTGAAATAGTGGGGATTAAAGCACTGCCTAACAGAAGGGAACATAATGAGGGTAAGTGTGCCCTGCTGGTCTCCAACACAGAGTGCCTAGGAAATGGGTGTCCAAGCTTTACCAGGAGGTCATGGCTCCCTCTTTCCAGGAAGCGCCATTACCAAATCCATGCCAAAAACCACTCAGATCCAAGGTCCACAGTGGACAGAAGGAAACTGGAGAAATCCAAGGCAGGTAATCCACAGAGGCAAGTTTCCTTTCTGACCATCCCAAATGCCTAATGAGTACCCAGAAACAAAGACGAAATTCTCTATTTCACTTGTTCCTAGTCCCAATAACGGGCAGCAATGTCAATAGCATTAATTCAGAGCTATTCTAGAAAAACATTGAAAGGTGGTTTATATGAGTAACTCAATAGTTTTGACTTTGTTTCTTTTTAAACATGGGCAAACATTAATCTTCTTGACTATACACGTTAAATAAACATAAACGGGTGTCATCTTGCATTCACAATTTAAATTTCAAAGTGCAGAGATAGATCAGAAGGGCCCAGCACCCTCCCCTCACACCCAGACACACAACTCTCACGTGACAAGATGGATTTTGCTACCTGTCATATAGGTTTCTAGATGTTTCGTGGTTGCAGCAATGTCACATTTGTATTTGCCGTTTGCCTTCTCCTGTCTGCTAACACACCATGACATATATTTGCTTTGAATCTTCTTTTAAAAAATACAGTGCCTCTGATATCCAGGTAGATAAATACTTCATCCTCTTTTTTTCTTACTCATCTTGAGTGTGTGTGTGTGTGTGTAGTGGTCAGATGACAGCCATAGGGGTTGTTCCTCTCCTTCTACCTGCTTTGAAAAACTGTCTCTTATTATTTACCATTGCAGCCAATCTAGCCCTCAAGTCTCCATGGTTCATCCTATCTCTACCTCCCATATCACATAAGAGTTCTGGCATTAGCAACCTGTGCTATTGCATCTGAATGTTTATGGGTCTGGAAACCTGAGCTCAGACCCTCATGCTTATATGGCAAGTACATTTCCCCCTGAGCCATCTTTCCAGTCCTGATGTTACCATCTTTAATGACTCAGTATGCACCATGTTACATGTTAGTCTGTACAAATATACATGAACGTTGTTTCACTCTGACTAAGCATTCCAGAGCACTGCTGGGAGGATGACTCCCCTGAAGAGACAGAGCCAGACCTGATGAAATACTAGGCTAATTTCTGAGATAGCTCTCACTGAGAAGCTCTGTCCTTTGTTCTGGAGATGTTAAGGGACAAACCATGTGAGTCCCACCCTTGTAGGCAGACAATGGCACTGAGAGTGCCTCTGAGCACTCACCAGGAAATTGCTCATGTGCTTTTGTGAGCGCTCTACTCATTTCATGCCAATCTTTCTCATGGATTCTGGACTGTCTGCCTCATGGATTTTACCCAGCTATAGACTCTATGAGCTACATTACTGGCTGCTCTGGCAATGAACACCATTGGTGTAATGGTGGCATGAACATCATGGGTATAACCAAATGTTTTCTAATTGGATTTAATGGTCCCTGCCCTCCACAGATGGAACCAACATCTAGCACCATTATCAGGCCAAGAAACTGTGGCTAAAGAGGCCACCAGCCCTAGGAGGGATCTACTACAGTCATTATACTAAATAGATATTGTATTACACTGAGACTTAATGACTTGTCACTATCCCCATAGATGAACACATCTCTCAGCCCTCATCTGAGAAGCTTCTGTTTGCAGTAGGTGGTGATTAACACCGACAGCCACAGTACAGAGTATAAGTGGCTGTAATGTTCTGTCCTAAATGGGACATCTATATTGTGCCTGCTCCTTCCAAGGCTAAGGGATCATTACAGAAGAGCAGGTGGAAAGAATCTAACAGCCAGGGGCAGTGGATGACTACAAGGGAACTGTACTCTGAAACACATCAGGGAAATTGCAGATGTGAACTCACAGCAACTGTGACAGCATGCACAAGTTTCATGCAAGCTCAAATGAGACCAGATCCTAGCACGGAGAGGGGAGGTGGGTATGAAATTCTACCCCTACCTAAGGAACCACTGGCTATTGATAACTGATGGGAGAGGGGGAATCAGTTTTCCTGAGGAGTGTTACCTCTGGCAAGCTGGCCATGCTCCAGTGGAAGGCCACACATCTAAGTATATGGGAGGAGCACAAATTGGACTTGATTGGAAAAAGCAAGAACAATAGGGAAAGGGGATGGATCTGAATCTGTGAGGAGTTGGTTGAGGGGTGAAAAGGATCCAAACACATCAAACAAAATTCTCACAAAAACCAATAAAGAAAGAAAAATAATAATGAAATACCACAGATGGCAGAAAATGCAGACACAAGTAACAGACTTGTGTTTATGTCCAAGTCATTTTTGCTTCCACTTTCCTGTGCTGCATTCTACTTAAACAGGTCTGCATCTGAAACCATTTTTGAAGCATCACTTTCTGTGAAAGGAAACATAGGCTTCTGCAGAGGCATCAGGAGTGAAGTCACCCATTATCCTTCACACCCAATGTAACGATGTCCCACATAGACATACTCAGGGGGTGTTGCTGCAGGCCATGGGGCTCCATTCATCCCATCTACATATCATCATGGGAACCAAACATGAGCGTGGCTGTGATATTGTAGGTGCTAAATTCCCCAGTGTATTCCCACAGATGAGAGCTCAAATTTGGCTATTTTGAGTTGTCATCATACGGGTAAGTTGAGGCACAAGCCTGAGGGCACATAGTTGTCTCAGCTAAAAGTAGAAATCCAATTCTTGGTGTACTGGGAGAAGAACTCCTGAAATGACATCAGAGCCTGAGTTCAGAAAGAAAATGGGGAAAGCAGAAGAAAGGATAGAAAGGACAGAGAGGAGACAGAAAAAAAGGAAGGCCGAAGATAAATGTGGCATATGGAACCCTTGCTTAAATATGCTATGTCTATCAAGGAAGAAGTTCCCATGAGCCACCTTCTGCCTCTGCACAGGTTACCTGGTCCCTACATAGCCCTGTGCCCACAGTGTCAACTACTGCAGGGTCATCCACAACAGAACATGCAGCCTACCCTGTACCTTCCTGGCATGTATAAGGGACCCAGGGAAGTCATGCCTGGCTTGGTAGGCTATGCTTTACTGAAAATTGGCAGTGAGTCCCTTACCCCTCCCTCAGCAGTAAAACTAGAAGACTCTCTGTACTGGCTAGTTTTGTGTCAACTTGACACAGGCTGTAGTTATCACAGAGAAAGGAGCTTCAGTTGGGGAAATGCCTCCATGAGATCTAGCTGTAAGGCATTTTCTCAATTAGTGATCAAGGGGGGAGGTCCCCTTGTGGGTGGTGCCATCTCTGGGATGGTAGTCTTGGTTCTATAAGAGAGCAGGCTGAGCAAGCCAGGGGAAGCAAGCCAGTAAAGAACATCCCTCCATGGCCTCTGCATCAGCTCCTGCTTCCTGACCTGCTTGAGTTCCAGTCCTGACTTCCTTGGTGAGGAACAACAGTATGGAATTGTAAGCTGAAAAAACCCTTTCCTCCCCAACTGTTTTTTGGTCATAATGTTTTGTCCAGGAATAGAAACCCTGACTAAGACACTCCCCAAATCATGTCCCCTTGGCTGGACCCTGGCATGCCCTCACACACTCTACCCAGGCAGGATGGGAACTGTCATAGTGGTAGAAAGGAAGGGCATGAAGCTTCAGCTAGGCAGTGGAACAACCTGGCTGGCTCTGCAGGAACTCAGAAGCACGAGAAAGCAATACTGGGAGCACTATGGCACCTTGGCAGAGCCTAAACGGAGAATCTCTGTGTTCAGGCCTCCTAGTGTTTCTGAGAACCCATCTCTGACGAACACACATTCTCCATGTCAGTGGTCTGTTTTATGGGCACAATGCTAATGGAGCCTAATGCCTCACAGAGACACACGCTACAATTTGTTTGGCCCTGCTGTCTGGTACACACACTCTTTCCATCCTTTGTTCCCTGCTTCAAGCTCTGTTCCTTGAATATCTTTGCCAAGCATCCTCTGGGGACCTGTAGTTATCTTTTACACATCCAGTTGTCATTAATGGTAAGAACTACTGGCCACTCTACCAAGTCTCACGGCCTTTGTCTCATTTGCAGGGTTCACAAGGGCCTGGGCTGACCGAATACCATCAGCATTCCCTTGAGGATGAGGAAAGAGCACATGGTAAGTGTTAGAAAGGACCCCCAAGTACCAAGCTATATGAATTGGGTTGGGGGAGACAAGGGCGGCCCATTCCAAATCTAGTGGATGGAGCCTGAAGATAGACCTAATGACAATGCTTCTAGGATAGACCCAGTGTCTGGTACCACAAGGATAAAATGAGACTATTACTTCAAATATATTTTCTGTCTTCTACTATTGCCAGCTGCACAAAAGAGTTTAAAAAGTCTCAGCCACTGCCTACGAGTGTCCACACCGGAAGCAGAATATCTCCACCACAAATCAAGAATGTGTATGCCTACATCAAAACCATCACAGACTGGAGACTGCAGATGGCAATATCACCATAGGGTACAATTCCATTGCCGCTGTTAAGTAAAAGACTCATCTGGCTGAAATCAGTGAACTAACAATCTCAAGCTTACAACACCCCAGGAGTGCAAGCCATGGGTATGACCCCAAGCTTTGCAGAGCAGACAGCAAGACAACAGAACAAACTCTTGGGTAGAATCAGGGATGTATGTTCTTAGTTTTCAGGTACAAGGTGCTGGATTCAGTCCTTAATGAGAGAGAGAGAGAGAGAGAGAGAGAGAGAGAGAGAGAGAGAGAGAGAGAGAGAATGTTCACTACTATTTTGGATATTTACATGCACATGCTCAAAATTCATTGCTGAGAACAAATTGTTTCTAGAAGTTTCTTCCATGTTAAGGATAGAGAATGATGCTCTGTGTTTCTGAACTGGGAAGGATAGATAAATTTTGAGTTCTGGTTTCCATTTTTAAAGGGGCATGCTTGTCCTTTGTAAAGTAACGAGGAAAAAAAATGAAATAGTGAAGAATTGATACATATGGACTGAGCAGGTTGTAGTTATGTATCTATGCATGAACATGTTTGTGTGTGTGTGTGTGTGTGTGTGTGTGTATGTGCATGTGTGTGTGTTTATGTTTGTGTAACAACAATTTAAAAGGGGAGGTCATGAATTTGAAAGAGAGAAATGGAAGAGATGTACATGGGAGGGTTTGGAGGAAGGAAAGAGAAGGAAATGACATAACTATTATAATCTCAAAAAAAAAATAAAAGGTTTAAGAGACAAAAGAGCAGATAGGCACAAATGCCACAATGGTCTGTTATCTTGAGACATGCTGGATAAGCACTTCCCATGATGAAATCTAGAGTGGAGGGATTTATTCTAGTCTGAAGATTCAATGGCAAGAGGGCCAAAACTACAATGAGTCTGGTCCACTGGATTTGTGCCACATTTGCTGGGAAGAGCACTCATAATTGCTGAATCTAACTAAAACTACGTCCTGCAGGACTTTCTGTTTCTCAAGGCCATGCCAGGGAGCTGGGGTATCCTATGGTCACCCCATGAGAGGTGAAACTGCCCAGTCTGGAGACCAAGCCTTGGATTCTCTGGGGCTTGAGGGGAATGGGAGGGTACGATTGTGCTGTCATGTTTCAGGTCTCTTTCCAGCTACAACCCTACAGCTCAGGAGGGGTAGAGCATCTGAGTAGACAGCCATCTGCATCTGTGGGGACAGGGTATATCTCACTGAGCAAACAGCAGTATGTTGGTAGAACTTAGGAAGAGAGACAGTGTGACTGATGCCACCTGTCAGGCAGTTTTCCTCCCTAGGACTCATGTCTCAGCAGCCCCCCAAACTCCAGAACTGAAGTCCTAGATGGCCTCTTGGACACCATTGGGCTCAACTGATAGATTATTATCTCTTAGAATTGCCCCAAGGAGGAACAGGATTCTCAGCTGGTCCATGTGATCCTCTTGTGGTTGGTGATTTTGCTAGTGAAATATAGTTTCCACTCTTAGTTATAGTCATGGCGATAGGATCACGTGGCTCTTCTATTGCCAACTTAGATGGGTTCCAGAACACTTCGGCGAGAAGTGAGGTCCTGATTCTTGGCCTGATGGTATCTAGGATAGGAACCTACTTAGCATTTGGGTATAGAAGTGGGAAGCCACACTGACAGTTGTTATATGGCAATTGTCTTAGTCAGTGTCCTATTGCTGTGAAGACACACCATGACCATGGCAACTCCTTATAAAGGTAGGCACTTAAATGGGGTTGGCTTACAGTTCAGAGGTTTAGTCCATTGTCATCATGGTGGGAACTACGACTATCCACAGGGAGATATGGTGCTAGAGAGGTAGCTAGGAGTTTTGCATATGGGTCAGCAGGAAACAGGAAAAGAGAGTGACATTGGGCCTGGCTTGAGCTTCTGAAAGCTCAAAGCCCAACCCCAGTGACACATTTCCTCCAACAAAGCCACACCTCCTAATAGTGCAATTCTCTAGGATCCCATTGGAAGCCATTTTCATTCAAACCACCACAATCTACTTAGAGCTCCCAAATGCACATGTCCTTGAATCTAAGGGTATTTGCCTAAGCATCTGCCTCTGGTGTCTGAAGAAGCCAGAGAGCTTATGATAAGACTTATTCTTCAGGGCACAGAGTTCCTCAAGAGAGTGCACTCTGCCTCCTGCTTGGTAGAGGACACTAGAACCCTCCCACCTCCCATCAGGCCCCAGAGAGAGTGAGTCCTCAGTCAGACTATAACTCTGTAAACAGGAGCCCCAATTCATAGACACTAGATGGTTATTCTGTCCCCAGAATAAGTCCTTGGCCAGTGGCACTCACTTCCATGAGCTTCTCAAAACAATTATCACAAAGCTGAGATCTTATGACAGAAGAACTCACATTCCTGTAGCACAGGCTCAGGCAAGGTAACCTTCCTGTGAGGGCCCAAGGGTGAGTACCTGTCTCTTCTGTCTTTTATGGTTCTTGGCACTCTCTGGCTTATGGCAGCATGGCTGCAGTCTCTATCTCCATCAACACAGAGCTATGGTCCTCATAGGTCTGTGTCCTCTCATCTTATATAAATGTCAGACATCTAACTAATGACATCTACAAAGACCCCCATTTCTATCTAAAATGACAGTCTGAGGCTTTGGGTAGAGTGACTTTGGGGACACTTTCTCCAACCATTATTGCAAAATAGATCTATGCTTGAAAGTTGAAAAGTCTGACTCTTGCTTCCAGGTCGGTAAAGCTGATACCACCGGGGAGTAGTATAGAAGTGAAGTCACAGAGGGACATACCAAGAGAGTCAGTGTTCAGATGATTGCTAACCACTGAATCTGTGAAGGAACCTAACCTCACCTCCTCATTCTGTCTGCATGTGGAGAGAGAGCTTGTCCACCAAGGCTTGCATGGCATTAGGTCCCAGAACAGAGATGCTCCTGCCTGAAATCCAGGGTCCTCCCCAGCTGGGTGTTCTGCCTCCTTCCCAGAATGGGACTCATTCCTATCTTCTGATTCTGGGTCTCAAATTGATCTCTGTTTATTCTGATCTTCTCTGAGAAACTAGCCAAGCCAGACCAAGTGAGCCATATCATAAAATCAAGCCCAGCTCCTCTCCATCCAATTCCACCATACCAAGTTTTACTGTCTTTACTGACTGATAACTGATTCCCTTTAAAGGGGAGAGAAAAATGTTAATCTTAGCAATTTATTCTTTTATCCCTACAGCTCTCCTGTGTGGAATGCCATATAATTAAAATTCGAAGCGAAGGTCCATTGTGAAGCAAGAATTAGACGCACCGGGCTATTGGCCATGTCACTTGCTTCTGAAATAGGGAGCTATGAAATCTAACCAGGTTTTCAATTTCTCCTAATGTCAAAAAATGGCAATAAAATCAAAAAGTGAGAGAAAAGGGGAGAAAAGGGAAGGCCCTAGAAACAGCATCCAGACAACTGTGTTAAGCGTGAGTCATTCGGACAGTGATTTCTCTGGGGAATTGTCTCATTCCAGCCCATATTTCACGCCACAGAAGTCACTGCACCTTCATTAGGGAAAAAAAAAAATTCTTCCTCAGTAGCCTGGGAAGCCAGGTCAGGGCTATGGTGCATGCCACTTTCTGTGGCTTCTCTGGCAGAGTGTTGTCACTGGGGCCACAGTCATGCTTCATCCCTCTCCCCAGAAAACCTGTGGTTCCCCTTCACCTGAGTCATTTTGCTAAAGACTACAGCCTTGCAAGTTCAGACCCACCGAGAACTTGCCCTTCCAAAGGAGTGGCACATAGGAAATGAGAGGCAGCAGGACCACCAGTGTAGACACAGCATTCAGGATATGATTAGTGACTTACAGCAAAGGCGGCAGGTCCCACCCACCCCATCTCTCCACAGTCTCTGCAGAATCTTTGTAGATGACAATCGAGGCACAGACATAGCCTTCACGAGCCCCAGAGTCTGCTCTGGGAGGAGAAAGGCTTACAGGGTACCTCCCAGCACATAAAACAAACAAACAAAACAGGCAGCAAATGAACTGTGCATCTAGAAGAAGGGTAGCAGAGAAGAAGAAGGGTCAACAGAGAACCCGGGGAAAGGTGCGAGGGGCACCAGGAGTGACTACTCTATCAATAGGCTATGAAGTCCAAGGAGGTCAGCACTATTGGGGCTGTGTACAGTGCAGCAAGCCACAAAGAGAACGGCAGATCCAGAGCAAGGTAGTCACAGGAAGGCAGCATTGTGGACAGTCCATCTGTTTCCCTAGAAATTTTCCAGCTCAACCATGGGCCAAGGATAGCACAGACCCTAGGATCGGAGCCCACACAGTCAGGGTGTCCTGGCTCAGCTCAGTGAATGACATGTGAAGAAGGGCCAGTGGCAGCCACATTCTCTGTAAAGTGACTGCAATGATAAGAGAGAACATGGAAGTTCAGAAGCCCCAAAGAAAAATGAACTCAGTGAAGGGGTAGGGACACTGCAGCCATGGGCAAGCCAATGTCCCAGGCTTAAGATCAAAGATTACCATAGAGATTACAGAGTACCAGGGAAGAGGGGAAGTCTGTCCAGGTAGATCAGAAGGCCTTCAAATCTGTCCATCCCTATATCCTAAGCAATTCTTTGTGCTGCCACTCTATAGGTAACCATTATCCATGAGCCTCTCCTTAAATCTGATTCAGAAATATCACACACACACACACACACACACACACACACACACACACACACACACACACCACACCACACCACACCACATCACATCATATCACATCACAGGTAGAAGCTAGAGAAAGATGTACCATTGTCCGCAATGATGTCCCAAGTCTCCATCATCGTCCCTGCCCACTTAAACCTCTAGCTCCAACACAGCCAGGTTTCCTGCCCCCCAAACAAACCTGTATTCTTAGAGACATGGGCCCTCACAGCTGCTTTTCAGATGAGCAAAGTGTCTATGTAATGTTGAATGTGTACACACTCAGTGCTGGTGGAGAGGTGTCTGCTGTGTAAGGGGATGGTCCTTTACGGCAGGCACAGAGCAGAATTCAAGTCCACTGTCTGCCTGTCCTGCATCTTCAGACTCCTTCTCAACCTATAATTTCAATAGTCTCATCGTCAAAGCCCAGCTAGAGCACGAAGCCAGCTTACCAGTGTTTTTGCCCTGTCTTTGGTCAACTTTTCTAAGGAAGAGGTAGAGGCATCTTAGAGTTCGATATCCTTTCTCAGCCCAGCTTAAGCAAATAATCTAGACTCTGGAAAGCCATGAATTACTTGAACAGAAACATGGACTAGGCTTGCTGATAATCTCTATTTAATGTGAAGAATAAAGTGGATTCTCGCCTACTGTAATTACAATTGAAAATAGGAATTTTTGTTTCAAAAAGCATTAAGAGCGCAATTAGAATGTTAATGAACATTTTTACACACCCATGATATAACCAGTGAAATAGTTCTATCATTACAAGTGTGAATATTCTAGATAAATGTCCTTATAAATATAGAACGAATCGCCTTTGCCCCTTGGAGTTAGCCACCTCCTCTGCATAATCACCCTGACTCTCATTCCACAGGACCCGGCAGCTGAGGGCCCATCTGTCTTCCCACCACAGCCACATACACTGCCTCAGAGCTGGGCAGCAATTACGCTTCACAGTTATTTAAGGAGCCATTAAAATAAGTTCTGAAATAAACCATTGTGTAATTGTCTAAATGCATATAATTATTTAAATAACTTTCAACGTAAAGAAGTTTGTATGTTTTTAATATTAAATCTTCAAATATAAACACTTCTTAAATATTGCCTGTTCAGATATCAAAATTCTAATTAGACCACCCCCAGAACCACAGCATATCAGTCATTTTTCACCTGGAAACACAGCCCTCCTTGATCAGACCACATCTTGTCCCTGTAAATTCACAAGAGGAGCCATTCTGCTGGAAGTGAGAATTAGAAATCTAGAAGACACATTTCTGAATCTGTATATATATATATATATATATATATATATATATATATATATATATTTGCATATATATATGCAGGAAATATATATATATATATATATCCTGCAGAAGGAGCATCATGAGAGAATGATTATTACCTGGAGGAAATAAAAGTCCTACCCAAGACTCAAAGCCTTCCCCTGCTCCCCTCATCACTACAGCATTGAGGAGAACACTGGGAGATGTCATTGGCTCATTCTGCATCCTGCCAGTAGACAGGAGCATGGCTTGTCCTGCCTGCAGCAGCTCAGCGACCAAGATAGCAGCTCCCGGACCCTCCCCTCCTGTGCTGCCCTCGCCTGGGTCACCCTGTATTCCTTGCTGCTATCCCCTCTGTAGCTAGAGTCACCTGTGATCGGCCACTCTCTCCACAACCTTCCATCACAGACATCCCAAGACAACACTTATGGTTGGCTTCAAGGAGGAACAAGGCACGGGGAGTATTTGAGGAAAGCAGCAGCAGTGAGACACTGGCCACGTCACTGATGGGGTATGACCCAACTCTGCCAATTTTTCCAGCCTTCCAGACTGTACAGCAGCAATGGGGCCAAGAAAAACCCACCACTGTGGGTGATACAATGCCATGAAAATGCCAAGAGGTATCCAGCAGGTCTCCTAATTCATTCTCTCTCTCTCTCTCTCTCTCTCTCTCTCTCTCTCTCTCTCTGCCATCCCCTCTCCTCCCTCCCTTACTTCTTCTCATTTTCTTTCCCCTTTCATTCTCCTTATCTTCCTAGCCTTTCTTTCCCCTCCTCTCCATTCCCTTCTCCTCTCCCTCTTTATAGTTCCGTCTTCCAGCTTTGCTCACTACTCTGTCATGCCCAGGCTGCAAGCATATTTTGCTTATTAGTAATAAATTATATCTGCAGTCAATAACTCATTTTCCAAAAATTAATTTGGGAGTGACAGCGCACAGCCTCCCACATGAAATCAAGTAGGCCTTGCAAACTGCCAAAGCACCAAGTCGTTATTCCATGACGGGACCATTTTCTCATTTTCCTCCAGGCAAGATTTATAGTTTCACAGGAGGCACTGCCATGCACCTTCATGTCTGAATCAAAAATCACACCTTAAAGACATTGTTCCATCTCTGCTGTGCACAGAGAACCACCTCTGAAGGCACCCTGAACATCTAGGGATGCTGGTGGGGCCAGGAAAAGCTAGAAAACAGCAAGCCTTCTACCCCCAGTTATAACCGAGGGGCTGCCTCAGCCTCCAAAGACCAGGAGCCACTTTGGTCCTCGGAAAGCAAGAAGTAGAGCTCACGTTGCAGTAGATGTTAGATGCTTCAGATCAGGAAAATACATGCCGAGCCTCAGTCCTGACTTCCTGTTATAACTTCTGCCTGGTATCCCCAGTCCAGGCTATACCAGCTAGAACTGTTTCTGTTTCATAAATCCCCATGACAGATAATGTCCCCCTGCTCAGGACCTCTTTAGTCACCTTCCACAATGAGTTCAATGAATGCCACATCTGAGCTGGGAGAACTGGAGGGCTAGGCAAAGAAGGAGGAAGAAGGACAAGAGCTCTACAGATGGCCTCATTGGCTACCATGGAGAGCAGGCTAGACACCAAGAAGCAGACACACCCCGGAGCAAGAGAGGCACAGCCTATGGCTCTGAAGGAAGAGCTGTGTCAGAGCCAAAAAACAGTAGTCACCAGATCAACGGGCTCCTAAGCAAAGTCCTTTCTTCACTATTGCTAAGAAGTCCGGTGGGCCCCTAGACAGCTCTATTTACTCCAAATTGTAAAATGAGGCAAGTCCCCTGTGGGTTCCCACAGGGAGGCATCAGGAAAATCTTCTCTCCTCCTTCAGCTATGCCGAGTCTCTGGATACCTCAGCTGCCCGTGGAGAGACCATGACCAGAGTGCCCCACAATCCTTTGCCTATAGGGTTGTCCGGAGCACAAGATGATCCTGCATCTCCAGTTTTGCTACTCTTAGCTTCGGTTCACCTATGTCCGACTTGAGTCTGAAAATATTCAATGGAAAATTCCAGAATCAAAGAATTCATATGTTTTTCTCTTTGTGCTGTTCTGTGGGGCAGGATGATGTCCCAAGGTTCCAAACCAGAATTCACTGCTTTCTCTAGCACAAATGCATCCCCTGCTCTCTAGGCTCTTTTACCACGTAGTAGCTCACTTAGTTGTCTGAGGGACCACCAGAAAAGAGTGACACTTATGCATAGTCCTATTTTACTTAGCAAGAGCCCCCCCTCCAACCCTCCCTTCCCCTGATTCATGATGCTGGCAGTTTGGGTGTGACAACAAGAAACAGTTAAGTGTTTTCTTTAAGAAAAGGAGAGAATTTTTCTCTCTCTCTCTTTTTTTAAATTGCCAAACTGAGGTTGCTGGGATTGGTGATGGGAACATAGTTTCATTCGAGAAAACAGAAATTCATTTTGGTTTTACTGATGCACCTCAAGCTGCAAGTTAGAATCGCAGTGCACTGAGCTTCGTTAAAAGGGGAAAGATCTTTCTTCCCTTCTACCCCCAGAGTTCTTGCTCTCTTCTTTCATATCACATGGGATAAGGGTGGGGGTAGAGGAGAAGAGAGTGTGGGGGATGGTGATTCAAAGCTAGGGGATGTATGAAAAAGCCAAATGGAAAGCCATTCTTTAGTAAGCTAACTAAAATGTAATTAAGAGGCTAGGGAGATGGTTCAGTGGGTACAGAACCTACCACACAAACATTAAGGCTGGAGCGCTTGACCCTAGAATTCATGTAAATTCTGGAAGGGCTAGAGGCATATCTATCACCCCAGTGTGCAGAAGCTAGAAATGGAGGATCCCTGGAGCAAGCTGGTTACTTAGTGTTCCTAAAGGTTAGGTATTCAAAAAAGGGAAACGTCATTGAAAATTAGATTTGCGTATATACATAGGGATGGGTGAAATCATGTTGTGAATTAAAAGAATTGTTTAACCAGGCTGGACTTGCATCATCAGCCCTGTGAAAATCCCCAGCTGAACTAAGCCCTTGCTTTCATCTCCAGTCCAGAAAAGCTCCAAGATTCAAACCTCAGGGACTGTATGTCACACGCATGAAGTACAGGGACTGTGTCTGCTCATCCTCATCTCTTAGCGGATGAGAATGACAGCCCCATACCTGGGCTTGGGTATCAGACCCCACTTTACAGTAATGGGGAGGATGAGCTTGTGTCTGCTTCTTCTTCTCACCTTTCATCACTAACTGATTGAGACACAAGGTTCACATTCAATCTGCAAGAAGGTGCTGAAAGAAATGGCCTTTTCCTTCTTTCAAGTACACCATTGGCCTGAAGTTGAGAGGTTCTCAAAGGCATGATAGGAAATTCCATTCATCTAGTCACAAAAAGATGGAAAACTTCATTCACCTTTCCCACATACATGATGGGAAACTTGATACATCTAGCCTGATGGGAAACTTCATTCATTTTCAACAAATATATAATGGGAAATCTGATTCATCTAGTTCACATGCATGTTGGGGTGTTTCATTCATCCAGCCAGCTTATATGCATTGTGGGAAATTTCATCTCTTGGCCCAAATTCATAATGGGATATAATTGATCTAGTTCACCTGCATGGTAGGACACTTCATCTAATACAAGGGAATGAGGGGAACCTTCATTCATCTAGACATCATACACTGAGACATTTCAGTCAGATCTATATGTTAGGCTTTACCCACCCAGCCTGTAACTTAAGTGTGTCTTTCAAAGTAGAACAGCTGACCAAAGAAATGGGAGTCCAGGCTATCAGAAACGTGTGCAGTTGCCTTTTCAAAGGTCCCCACCCTACTTTGTACAGCCACAAACCTACTGACAACACTGCTGTGAATGTCAGGGAAAGGCCACAGATATAAGTACTGTACATTTTATCAGAGAAGGGCATGAACACCTCAGGCCTGGATGGTTTGGATGGTAAGAATGAGCCATGGCTGCTGGCCTATAGAATGTAGGACAGGCTGTAAGAGAAAGTACATCATATCCCCATGCCTACCCTGACGTACAGATTACTTTGGACCTCAAGACCTTAATCATTCATTCACCCAAAACAACCCTGTCCTCCCATGTGAAGCAGATAGCCAAGCAAGCTGTACCCTAATCAACTTCAATCAGGCCACTTTAGCAATGAGAACCCCATGCTGGTCACAAGTCTACAGGGTCCCGGAGATGAGAGAGTTCCTCTTGACACCATGCTGGAGACCAGAGGAAAGAGACTCTACCAGTTCTCAACTCCTGGAAATAGACAAAAGTGACATAGAAGAAAGGTAGATGTGACACCTGTACAGAGTCACCCTTGATTGTAAAGCGTTTGGCTTCCAGGGGCTGGAAATTTCTGCAGAAAATAGATATAATCTGGACCATAACTTATAATACAAATCTGAATACAATTTTTTTCTTTTCTGATTGAGACAAGATACTTGTAAATTCTAAGAAGCCACTTAAAGATAACTCTAGGAAGCTAAGCACTTGGGGGTAGAAAGATGCAGCCACAGTTGGGACTCCAGTTAACTGTATACCTCAGTGTCCACTCCTATGTCCCCAGGAAAATGTGATGAGTTAATCTGCATGACAGGTCTGGTTCCATGGTCCCAGGAACCTCTGTGTTTCCTGCTTCCAAACCCTCTCCCTCAGTGTGTCTGCTAAAAAGATTCCTGGGATATACCTACATGAGAATTCATTTCCACAAAACCATAGGGTCATGTGCTGGCTCTGCTCTGGGAATTGGCTTAAAAAAGGAAGGGAACAGAGACAATGTCCTGGGCAACCATGCTCAGTATGAATTCCTGTGGCTTCCCAGGCTCTTCTTGGTTCCACTGATGTCCCAGTGTCCTGAAGGATGGGCAGCTCTGGTGTGGAAAAATCCAGGCAGTAAACCTGACAGGTTCCTTCCTCAGCTGAGCATGAGGGCATCTCTTCTTCAAAAGACGCAGATACAAGGTGACACATTATTGACTCTATAGCTCCTACTCAAGTTCCCAAGAAGACACTGACACAGATGACCAGCTGTACCAACCCATACTAGACTGTTAGCACTTCAGACCACGGAAGTAAGGAGAGCATTTGGTAGCAAGAGCCATCAAGTACATGCTGATAGGCAGAGTTAAAGCTCAGGCTGAACAAGCATTCCTCTGCAGCCTTCATACAGACCATCTTCTTGGATTTCCATTGTAGCCTGATGCAGCCTGAGTGTCATCCCGTAGACAGGAAATCTGGAGTTCAGAGCAGATACAGACAGGCTGCCCAAGGTTACAGTGTAAGGAAAGAGGTGAACCAGCACTGATCATTGCCTAGTATGACACACTTAAGCTCCTGTATCTGCATACACCACCACTTAGTCTAAGGATATTGCTGGTACTGACCCCCAGATGCACTACCACTTTCTATGATCTGAAACCCCACTATAAATTACCCATGGATACTTCTAAGCCCCTTATCTAGGAGGATGCTCACATTGAGTTTATGAAGCCCCACAGAGAGCTGGAAATGCATGGCTAATGAAAGAAGAGTGTTTCTAAGTTGAAGGTAGCATTTTAAATTGGGAGCACACTACCAGAGACGCATCAACCGCTGAGAGAAAATCACCCCAAATGTTATATTTCACCAAAAATGGAAATGCTTAGTTGAAGATTTAACAGCAGAGCTGGCAAAAGCCTAGCTCCTTGTGAAGGTTCTGTGTCCATGGGCAGCAGTCACGCTAACCCGAATGCCATCTAGGCTCCATAGTCAGTACTAGAAAACCTGATCCAGCCCGGGACAACATCCACCTTCCAGAGTTGCATGTGGAGACCTGTATTCTAACTCAGCTCTTAGAAAGATGCTTATATCGGTGGCTTTCCTAATTGCTGCTCCAAAATAGCTGCACAGAGCAATGTAAGAGGAAGAATTTGTCCTGGCTTGTGATTTGAGAGTGCAGTCGATGACTGTGGTGAAGGCATGGCACCAGGATCAGCTTGTGGCTGTGACCATAGAAGGGTGAGGCTGCCTTTCCATATCTAGGTGGATTTAGAAACAGAGAATGGACAGGAAGCAGGGCTGGGCTGTGTATGAAGCGTACGGTCTGGCCCCCGGAAATCCGCTTCCTCTTTCTAAGCCTTACCTCCCAATGTTTCAAAACAGAAGCTGCAGCTGGGCACCATGTTTTCAAACACATGCACCAGAATGAAACAAGTCACACGCAAATCACAACAGTGCTTTCTAGTCAGAGAGAATGGCTAGGCAAAGTAGCTGAGCACACACACACACACACACACACACACACACACACACACACACACATCACAGGGGCCTTACAGGAAACTACTAATAACAATAAAGTAAGTTATCTTGGACCAAAGGTTTACCCTGCCCCTGCCCCCAGTGGAGCAGAAACAGGAAAAGCATCTAAAGAAAAGAATAAGCTGAAATGGTTGCAGGGAAACATGAAACTATTTTCCATGGATGACCGCACCTTCAAGAGAAGCAGTGACCAAGCTTGAGCTCAGAGTAGCATGCTGCCTACTTATGTAGAAGCATGGGTCTGTAGCCACACTCTATGTGCCTCTGGCTAGAAGGTTCTCCCTGAGACATGACTTGTTCCAGGGAGGTACTGGGCAAGTGAACAGATAGCCTTGACCTTAGAACAATCTGGAGTGAAGGTTCCATGTGTTCAAATCAAGCCTGGGTCATTAATCATCAGCAAGACACATGTTGCTCACTCTACCCAAGTTAAACTCGAAAAAATAAAACAGCACCACACCTACTAAGAAAGCCAGCCAAGCCAAGCTCCAGGTCCAGAGAGTCCTCTTGATTGAAAACCTAAGGTGGAGATCAATTGGAGAAGACACCCACCATCAACATCTGACCTCCACACACAAACATGTTGCATACATGAACACGCACATGCACATATGCAGATGTGCACACACATGCACGCACACAGCAGAATGTGTGTGACCACAAGCCTGGACAGAAAGTGATACCATACTTTTCTGGAATGCTCTAAGCAGAGAAGGAGAGCAAGTAAGATCAGACCTAGAGGAGGAAGCTGTCGTAGTTTACTACTAGCCAGTGTGTGTGCAGGGCACCAAATGAATGCCACGGCAGCTCTTGGGTGTCTACATTCTAACTGCCCCCACCTTCTAGAGACAGATACTCTCTTCCTAAGTGTCCAGGCTAGTGCTGAGTGATCACAACGAATTTCACATTGCACCATGGCCCTGATGTGTTCCATCTATGGACACAGACAGTTGACATAACAAGAGTAGTATGAAAAATAAACATTGAAGACATTGCGTGTGGACCCAAAGCAGTCATAAGTGAATTGAACAACTTGCCTAAAGAGAAAGACATTTAAATCAGGAATCCATGAAGGCTGGGAAGAGATGATTGGATCCTGCATGTGGGCTGTAGTACAACCATAACCTCCCATGTCTCCAGGGCACACGAGTGAAATAGAGAAGTGGGTGGTATAGTCTGTGATCTCTTCTTAGGATATATTCCAGAGCTGTGTGGGATTTTTTTTAAAAGCATCTAACAATGTCCCCTGATGTTAGGAAAGCTTTTAGGCAAGGTTTTCATTTCTGATTTTCTCACTGGGAAAATTGGCTTCAGAAATGGGCCCCTCAATAAGGCCATGATGCCAGTGTGTGTGTGGGGGGTGTCTGTGTGCATGTGTATGAGTGAATGGACACATATATGTATGTGTGCTGTAAGTATAGTCATGCTTCCATGTGTGAACTTGGCCTGTAGCTTTCAGGCCATCTGCCAGCACCACTGTGTGTGTGTCTGGGGGTGGGGGTGGGGCTGCTTGGTTACACGGGGATCTTGGTGTTATGGGCTGTGTTAGGAGTGTCCTGATGCTTTTACCCAACCTCGCTGATCCACACAACTTTAGGGAAGGCCTTACCCTTCACCCTTGAGTATGGGGTTAGAGGCTTTAGGAGGCTGAGTACCTGGAGGCAAGGTGCCCATGTACTGATTGCTGGTGGTAAAATGAACACTCGACCTGCTGGTTGCCAACCACACCCCCTATTGAGTCTGCATCTTGTGTGGATGCAGTTGGCATCCAAACCTCCACAAAGCCTTGTCACACCATCTTTCCATGGTGTGCCCTACAGCAAACATGTCAGCATCTGCCACAAAGCAGTCCTTCTGACAGTAGACTGGAGTCAGGTGGTTTTCAGAAAAATGTCAAGAGAAACACTTCCCTTCACAGGATCCTTAGCAAAATGACAACGGAAGATCCCATATTTATCTCCAGATCTGTTGTCACCATCAAGCCACTGGGGGACATAGGCCTACAATAATAGCAGAAGCCCCATGAGATCTTTGTCTCAGGCAGCCTTGCTATGTGGAGCCAGGGAGAAAAAAAAAAAATCCATTTTAAAACAGTTGTTTCCTAAATGGATATCGCCAATGCAAATGGATGTTTTGGGGATCAGCTTTGTTACAAGTGTTCTCGCGGAAGGGATAATTCACAGAGCCAGCCTTTCTGTCCATCACTGTTGTAACCAGGATCACTGGCGTTCCTGGGAGAAGCAAGCATGTAGCTGCCTCTAAGACTTTCCCTTTACCCATGATCCTACACCTTCCGTCCTCCATCTAAGGACCTTTCCCTTCACCCACAACCTCTTCCTCTCTTATATAGGACCCTCCCCTCCTTCATATCTCTCTCTCCACTCTCCCAGGATTCTAGAATCCTTACTTTCACCCACATTTCCTCCCCCCTCCCAGGACTCTTGGACCTTTCCCTCCATCCACATCTCCTGCTTCTTCCAGGACGCTTGCCTTCTCTATATCCCTTTCCCTTCCTTCAGCTTCTTTTCTCTTTCCCTCCACTGACCCCCACCATGTTCATCCCAGGCCCTGTATTCCATCCTACCTGTTCCATAGACCCTCTGCTTCCTGACTTTCCCTCCCATGCCATCCACTCATAGTCTGCAGTAAGCTACAGGGAAGGCCCAACGGCTATGATTATTCTGGCTTTCTTCCTGCCCCTCTGCCCTCTCCCAACCTCACCCCCTGTCTAGTTTGGCTGGGGCTGTAGAAGACGGTGCTTTCCAGACCTGGCAAAGCAAAAACAAGACTGGCCTCTGAATGAGGATCTCAGAGGTCAGATGATGAAGAACCTTCTGGACCATGGACTTGCCAGGCAGCCTGTGAGAAAGATAATCACATCATATCCGAAAGGCAGTGGCTGCTCTCTGTGCAGGCGCTGGCACTCTGAGTGAAGAGTTAATTACCTACAAGCCTCAGGTGCACTGAGAGGCTCTGGGCAGGAGGGTTGTCTTTAATGATAACACCCATGGAATCTGCTGGTAAGGATCCATAGGACAAACCACTGGTATGTATCCCACCTAGAGTGCAGGAGAGTGGCCTGTAGATGGACTCTTTCATCTGTAAAGTTCCTCCCTTTCAATCCTTATAAAACCCTAAGGTCCCCAGGCCACATGCATACAGTACTCCCATGGAGATACTCTATCTGTTTCGTTGTTCTGATTAAAGAATAAGTTTGCTCTGGAAAAGGCTACTTTATTATTTTATTTTATTATGTTTTGTTTTATTCTTATTATTTTATTTCAAGGACTCTTTTACCAATCCCAATCTAAGATTTAGGGGTTTGGGGGTCATATACCCCAACCCTCCCCTCTGGGTGACCTTTCCTCTCTCCCCTAACCTGTCATCCTCTTTCTTCTATGACCTATACCATAGCTATTCACCAAGCTTACTAGGGCTTAACATCTACCAGCCATAATTTGAAACTCCTGGAGTTTTGGTATGTCATGTAAAGTCAACTTGGCTCTCCTACGACCTGCCCTCACCTCTCTCTTCCACTGTTCTCTGATCTCCAGAACAGAGGCCTTTTGCCATTTGACTTCAGCACATTCCACATGCACACACCAAGGCAAGGTCCGGGTTCACCGTAACAGTGCCCTAGACTGATATCCTTATCCAGACCCTAAATGTTTTGGTTTAAATAGGTTTGGCCCCCAAAGATTCTTATGTTTGAATACTTGTCCCATAGGCAGTGGCCCTATCAGGAGGCTTGTTGCAGTAGATGTGGTCTTGCTGGAGGAAGTGTCTCACTTTGAGATCTCATAGATACTCAAGTCTGGCCAGTGTGATACAATCTCCTTCTGCTGCCTGTGGATCTAGATGTAGAACTCTTGACTCCAGTACCAAATTTGCCTGTATATTGCCATGCTTTCTGCCATGATGACAACGGACTAAACCTCTGAAACTGTAAGCCAACCCCAATTAAATGTTTGCCTTTAGAAGAGTTGGCTTGGTTACAGTGTCTCTTCACAGCAGTAAAACCCAAGCTAAGACAGTCTTCTGGTTTTGCCTGCCAGGCTGCTGGAAGTGGGGCACCAGTTCAAGTCCCCAATCACCCATTTTCAGCCACTTTCTGGTTGTAGGTAATGGCATTTTACAAGAAACGAGCCTTACCCTTACCTTGCCCAAGGTGACTCCTGTTTTCCATTTTATTCCTCCGTTTTAGGTTTTACCACTCCAACTTGTAAGGCTAATTTCCTAAACTCTCTCTTTCTCAAATGCTAACCTGGCTAAAAACTCACTTCTGTATCAGTAGAACACCTTACATAATGGGCCTCGTTCACTCCTACGCACCTTTGGTTTGTCTTACAACAAACCTTAAGGTGTTAGTATGCCTACCAACCAGGGTCTGCAACCAACACAAATTGCATAATGCTTTTGACTTGACAAATCTCACTGACTCATTCTATCAGACAGAATAACAAAAGGTTTGACGTGCCACCTTCAAATCTTTTATCTTTCTTCACTTCTGTTGATTCCTCCACTTTAGACTTTATATGCTCAAATGTCTAAACCTATTTCCCTAAACTCTCTCTCAGATGCTAAACTGACTAGTAAGTCCTCTCCCTTTCAATACCAAAGCATATTAAGTAATGTTAGTAAACTATCCCATACTGTTTAAGCCAAGATGGCTCTAAATGGGTTTTGCCTTCCCACTCTAGACTCACATGGTCCTCTGAACCCATGCTCTGGGTCAGGCTAGTCCCTGACTCTGGCTGGGAATGGAGAGAAAGAGAGCACAGCCCTTACCATGACTTGGAACTGGATAGCTAACATTGTTTAGCAGTTACTCTTGGCCGCTGAGAGATGATGCTACTCTGCCAGCCACTTACAGACTCAGCTTCCCTGAGCGGAGGCATAGGATTCCTTCCCCTGCTTCCTCATCTTACCACCTGCCTAGGCCGTAGGTGCCATTTCCTTCTATGTCCATATTAACCTAAATGGCCTCTTTTTTTAAGGGTTTAATAATCCATATCTGATTGTCAAAATTGTAGATTCTGCTGGGACTTGGAATGCTCCAATGGGGAATGGGCTTACTTTATCATGTGACAGAATTGACCTTCAGCAGAAAATACCTATGTGGTTTGATACCATGTTGGCTGATAGGCCTCATCAAGATGGAAGCAACCATGTGACTTGGCTACCATCTTTCTAATAATATCATAAAAAAGGCAAATGCAATGTAACTTCACCACCATCTTGACTAAGGAGAAAACATCATACCTCCAAGGCATTCTGTTATTTTAGTGTTTGCTTGTTTTTTTGATACAGTTTTATCCATGATATATTTACTGCCTTCTAATGAAAACCTAAGAGATTTCTTGGCCACGTTCCTCCAAAACTGGCATATTTACAAAGGGAGCCAATGCTGTGAGATTCACAGTTCCCTACAGAGACTCAAAGGATAAATTGTCAACCGGTAGACAAGCTACTACTAGTGAGCTGCTTTGGTAGGCTCTGCTGGGTCTGGTATCTCCAGGCCCACTTTCCCTTCAGATAAAATGCTCCCACACCCCTTTCACCACAGATTTCTGCCTTTGTTTCTGCTCACTCTTAATATGCTTGCTAAAGATCTCTGTTATGTTTCCGCTTCACAATAAGGATTATAAAAGCACAATTGAAACAAACAATGTTTAAAATCTTGGCTTATTAAAATTGTCTCACATATGATTATGTATGTAGACTACATGTGATTAGGGTTTGCTTTTTATAACATGTACTGCACGTAGAGCATCTAATATATAAAATTGACTTGTCAGTAAATGCTTATGTAAACTAAAGTTCTTAACTTGGCTCAACTTCATTTTGTTCACAATAAAACTAAAATTAAGGGAGGGAAGCAAAATAAAATAATAATAAAAGATATATATATATATATATATATATATATATATATATATATATATATATATATATATATAAATATGACCACATAGATGTTAGGTCCAAACACACAGACACACACACACACACACACACACACAAGCAACACAAGTGATAATGCTAATGACATTTCCAAAACAGAAGGACTTTGGTCAAGTAAACAAGTCTAAAGGCAGGTACCCCAAATCCTTAAGGAACCTCCCTTAACCTTCTCCTAAAGGTCCCCTACCTTGGCCAAGAGCACCTATTTCCCTATCAATTCTGACAGTCTGCATCAACTAAGATCCCCCACTCTGCTGACTGACATAAACTCAGCTTGCTTTCCCATGATTTTGTTCCTCTCTGCCCAGAAACACCCAAAACGTCCTTGTCAGCTTGATCCACAATAAGTATTTGTTTCTTTCTGGAGTAGTGTAGTTTAGTGGTTTCTCCACACCATTGATATAATACGTAAAATAGAGATGGCTAACTATTAGAAATGGTCCTAAATTCTTCTTTGGAACAATTAACATGAGGTTTTAATTGTGAAATTCTAAAATTTGCTTTTAAGGAAAAGACATATGTAATCATACAGTTCTTGTCAAGATGTTTATTACCATGGCTGCTCTGGCCTGAAATGATTTTAGCAGGATTTGTTAAACGTGCATTCTCTGTCAAAAAGATAAGGTGAGTACAGTGACCTCACACATACTCAGGAAAGACTTTTCCAGTGTGACTGCTTCAGTCACCCACACTCTGCTTACACCTTAAGCCCAGAAAACCCACTGGTTCCCCAGGGTGAACTTAGATGAAATGGACCTTTGGTTTTTCATTATAATCTCTTTGGTTTTTCATTATAATCTGACTAAAAGGGGATAGAAATTGCTCAGCCCCCTTACTCAGGAAGAAAATTCTCACAGTAGACAGTAAATTCATTTGTTAATGCTCTTGTGTCTCATGGTATTAAGCAAATACAAAATGTTATAAGTATGAAAATAGAAATTATTTTAGTAAAGTAGGACCTGTGTGTGCGAAGATTAAAATGGACAGATGTTTCAGAGTGAAAAAATGTAGAAATCTTTTGTCAGTTATAAAAGTCCCAGTAAGTTATTTAAGGCGTGTACAGGATAAGACTTAGAGATGATGCATGTGGCATTAAAGTTTCTAAGGACGAGGATCAATAATTATCAAAACTGGCTAAAATGTTATTTCTTGTACAAGTTTATTTAATGTCTGATTTTTAAAATATTATACAGTATTTGAAAGTACCAAACTAGCACAACTGATCTTGTGAATGTTCAATGACCATGCCAGTGTGGCTAGAGGGATTAAAGGAGAAGATTTTCCTCCTTGCCTTCTAAGATCACTCAAGACCCAGGGGACTGTGGTCCATCTCAAAATGTTCTGCAAGTGCCAACAGTCACCTATTCTCTTGTTCAGGGAGGCCATGGAGAACCACTCAGTGAGTTCTAACCAGCATCCTGCCTACAAAGGAGGTCAATACAGAGGAGAGATTTCCTCAGTGCTTCCGAGGGAAGCCACAGTCAGGCCACNCAAGGCCTTTGACTATCTCACAGATACAGACAGCTGGTAAAGAAGAGCTTAGGGAGTCAGAGGCTCCTCTCAAGCCCAAGTGACCCCTGAGGACCAGACCCTCAACTGACCTTGACAGTACAGAGACAGAAATTAATCGTGACCACCTACCTGCATGGTCTTAAACACCCTGCAGGAAAGTATAACCAAGATTAAACTGATCTGTATGCTTCTTTAACAGTTCAAGGGACTGCAGTCTTCAGATGTTATGTGTAGCAGTATGAAATGCTATTTGGACAGCTATTTCTCACTAATGTTTCCAGATATAGTGCAAGACCCCAGCATCAGCAGTTGTAGCATCTATCCACAGCTGACAAAACAAAACAAAACACCAACAGGCTTTATGACCAAATCTAAAGACGGTGTTTACCAACTGTGCAATACTAGCACTTTCTGGAAGAGGTCTTCTCACAGGTATAATGTGTCTTTCCAAACCCATGTTCCCTGATTTAAAAAGGCTACCAGATACTCTATAATCAAACTCAATGTATTTTGGAAATTATTCATGATACCAAAGTGATGTCCTAGAGACAGTGCTAAAAACTGTATGAAAGGACTCAGTGGGGTTCTATTTGTCCTTAGTCATTTAGATGCTGACGTCAGCTGCCTTTTCTTCCAGGTGCTCCTTCCTCAGGCAGGAGTCTGATGGAACAAACAGCTGGTTGCAGTAACCTTATCCTGCACCATGGCTCTGGTACAAGTCCAGCCAGTCATATAATCACATTCCAACTTGTTAAACAAAACTTAGGTTAAAACGTTTTCTCCTTCCCTGTGTTTCTTACTGTTCCCTACAAGGTTCTACCAACACTACCTCTTTCACGTAGCTCAATCCAAGAACACATGTGATCATCAGATCAATGTGTTATGTCTGTATCGCTGTCATCTGTGAAGTTTTTAATCAGACTCTTCGATGGGCTCTCCTGGGACACATTCTAACTGATGCTCAAAGTAGTTAAGAGATATTTGCACCCCACGGAATCCTAAAGGCAGTTCAGGTGACCTCTGAAAATGGGAGCAATGGGCCATCCAACTCAATGCTATCCAACTCAACCCTCTTCTTCTCACTCTGAATGTTTTTTTGTTTGTTTTGTTTTTGTTTTTGTTTTTGTTTGGCACACAACTAAACATATGGTCTAAAGCTTCTCTCTGCCTCACCAATTTCAAGACCAACTTGAGTCTTTGGCTGTGGCATTACTTCACAGTTAAAGAAGAGTGGGTCTGATCCCTGCTAAGGACGGGGTCTGTGCCCTCCTTCAAGAACAATGCGGCTTCTGCACCACCAAACCCAAACTGGTTTGAAATGGAGCCCAAAGATGAGGTAACAGTTTAAAAAAAATAATCAGTTTCAGTCTGAAACCAAATCATCTATTTTCAGCCCTCTAGTGATTATTTTTTAACTTTCTTTAGAAGTGTATAATGACAATGCCACAATCCCTTGCAGCAGATCAAGTTAAAACTCTCTTCCTGCTATATAAAATTAACCCAATGTATGTCTGCTTAGATTCTGTGGAGCATCTAATCCTTTCCTCCATCATCTTCCTTCCACAGGAAGTAGCCAATGAGAGAATATGTCTTCCCCTTCTTTTTACCTGTTCTTGGGGTCTGAAATGAAGGGTTAATGGCCTTAGGAACTAAGAGGCTCTGGAAGGAAAGTTGACTCAACTGACATTACCTGTCAAAACTTCTGGTTAGGGGCTCCACACACCAACCCTGCTGGGAATTACCACCTGCAGACTACAGGGCCATGGGTCTTTCCCCTGAAGTTGCCCCTTTCCCATCCTATAAAACCCTGAGGTCCAACCCACCCCCTGTCATGTGATCACAGTGTCGCTTCCGTGGAGAAACTGTGGCACTTTAAATGTCTGATTAAAGAATAATTTTATTTCTGGAGGTTTCTGTCTGCTTTCTTTTAGTTCCACATCATCTCCAACAATGCTGACCTAATATTGCAGACCTACAGAGGTCCAGATCATACCTGGCTAGGTGACCACCTCCCCAAAGTCCTCTTGCAGGGAACTGTAGAGTCCAAGGGTTAAAAACAACTATAAGAAAAATTACCATGCTTGAACCATCAGGTCATGATTCCAATGACTCATGGTGCCTTGTGCAGACATCAGGAGTGACCCTAATGACCCATGACACCTTACACAAATGGACAGTCTTGGGAAACACAACTCAGCCCTTAAAACTTTCTACTTAACCAGAGAACATGATATCCACCTGCCACTAAGACACCGGCCCTGTACAGGAATCCCAGGACCATAAGGTTAAGTAGCCTCTGCCTCACAGGGCTTTGGTTGGTCTGAGAGCTCTCTGTTTCCCTCTGGGTGGTTCAATAAACATTATTTGTCCATTCCTTCATGCCGTGGGAAATTCTCTTACCGCCCACAGCACCAGTCTTCTACATACCCTTCTGTGTAGCCCTAGGCAGTATCCCAGCCAGAGCTGGCTTCTCTCCATCCTTACTCCTTCTCCTTACGAGCACAGGGCAAGCTGACCCTGAGCTCCTCATAACCAGAGCTCCCTTGCTGTTTCCCCAAAGTGACTCACTCTGAACCCATGCAAATTTGCCTGAAAGAGGCTAGCAAATAAAACATAACCTGAGAAATCTGAACGAGTCCCAGAAGCCAGCCAGAGGAGACTCTCACATGATTATCCTGAGGGGTTGTAAGGAAATGCTACTCACCCTACAGAGAGCAGCAAAGACCAAAGATGGGATTCTAACCCTGTCCAATTGACTCAGAGATAAGCTATATTACTAGAAAGTCTTACCTCGGTATGAATACCAAACAACTCTCCTTCATGGTGGCCAATGGTCCCATCATGTCCTGAGAAAATATTTCCATTACAACAGTAGCCAAAAGCTGTGGCCCTGCAATGTGCACATTTCATGTATGTGTGTGTGTGTGTGTGTGTGTGTGTGTGTGTGTGTGTGTGCAGGTCCCAGACAGAAGGCAGAGACATGAGAGACAGCATCAATACCTGGGTTTGGCTGGGATGCAAGTGATTTGAACACAGGCTTAGTATCAGGAACCAAGTCACCAGAGCATCAACAGAGAAAGAAACCATTGTGTTTATCATTGTGTTTATTTTCCAGTTCCCCACCTTGGACGGGGTAGGCTAAGTGGATACTTCATCACCAGGTGCCTGTGTTGTCCTGAGATCAGTGTAGGACAGGAGTTCACAGTTATGACAGCTACTGGCTAACAGACTGCAGAGTGAATGGGTTGATGAGCACAGTGAGTGTGAGTCAAGGAGAAGTGAGGACTAGTGAACTGTAACTAAGAGGCAAGTGGGTGGAGCAGGCTGCTACAAATGCCTGCTTTCCCCTCCCCCACCTTCTCTGCCTTCCCCTCTCTCCTCTTCACAATCTACACAGTCTACTATGTGACGTGCTCCTGCTTTCTGGGAACTAAATATATAAATCCATCTAGTCTACTTATTGGTAAAACACATCAAGCCCCATCCAGGTGAGCTTGTCTTCTGGCCTTCAGTGCCCTTTGCTCTCATCTCCCCTCATACCAAGCCTCCCTTTTCACATTGAATGTGACAGTCGAGTGACTGGATCACTATCCAGACAATCCAGATTTGAGACCCAGCTCTTTCCACTTTAAAGAAACTCTACACCAGTGTAGCTGACCAGGATATCTCATGGCTCCAAAGGCCTTGGGCAGTTCCAATCCTCTGGTTTTGCCACTCACAACATATATAACTTGTCTCATAGGGTAAGGCCAGCGCTACATCACATCTGACACTGTTCTTGGTCCATTCCATTGTCTTGGCATCTTTAAAACCCTGGTGTCTCCAGTGCAACCAAGGCCTCACCTTTTATAATGGCCTTTTGGTGCCTCTCTGTAAAGACTTATACCCTACCACAAAGTGCCACGCCTCAGCTGCTTTCCACAACACTCTCAACATGAAAGGTTTCATGCTTTCAAAACCAGTACCATGCGGGCAACCCTTACACATTTGTAAGTTTGGACACCAGCTTTAGATGTAGCCTCATGGTACTGTAACTCTTATTCTCCTGATGTAATTGTCATCTCCAAAGCTTACTGCCTCTGTCTGCTAACCCAGGTCTAGTCCTGGAAGCTCCTAGCCTCCATACAATCTTATCTAGGCCTAGAATGTTCTCAGCCTCTGAGACTTGCTGCTGAATAAGCTCACCCCTGCCTAGTTCTTTCGGATCTCTGGCTGGCTAATTCTGGCTCAAACTCCTCTCCAAGCTGATTGATTCGATCTTGTTTCATTCTTGGCCTCTCCTGAATTGTTCTCTTTGACCTCAAGCTAACTCTAACAATTTGTTCTAATCTTCTGGCTCCTTCTCATTCTATGGCTCATTCTGTCTTTACCTGTGTCTAGCTTGCTCTCTCTTCAACCTGTCTCTGTAAAAATCTCCCGGCAAAATGACTTCTTCCTCTTCCTCTTCCTCTTCCTCTTCCTCTTCCTCTTCCTCTTCCTCTTCCTCTTCCTCTTCCTCTTCCTCTCCTCTCTCTGCACTGCCCCTTAAGTATCTTTCCTTTCCTCTCTCTTCTTGTGAGAGTTGTGCATATCCTATTCTGTCAAATCTTTCTGTGATTCATCACTTTGTCTGCCATGAAATTAGACATCACTTTCAAACACAGGTGCTTCCTTCTACAAACTAATTTACCTTCATTGCTTGAGATTAAAGGTATGTGCTAAGGGCATGTCTGTATTCCAGCCAGGGAGATGAAAGGTAGGTGCTATGGGCTGAGTCACACCACAACCAGAAACAGATTTTTGTTGTTGTTGTTTTTTTAGTAAATAACACAATTTTGAGCTTCACAATGTGACCAAATATCCTGCAACAACCTTAGTCCTCTTCAGCTACAGGTTTGATGTGCTAACCCTGTTTGAAAACATGTTCCTATTCACATATTTTAACTCAGTGATGCTAAGCTCTTATTAATCATAGCTAATAATCATATTCAGATTCTTAGTCCAAAATATCACACCAAGAGCATAGAATCTTTGCTTCACAAGTCAGGCCTCCATTGTCTGAATTTATTTCACTATTTTTATCTCTCAAGTTCCCACAGTACAGCCCATTCCGTTCTACCACTCAGTGGCTTTTTTAGTTAGTTACAGGTGTTCCTGTTCAAAGTTCCAAATGCTTCCACAAAGCAGCATGGCCAGGTTCATCACAGCAATACTCCACTCCAGGTACTTATTCATTTTCTAGTTTCCTTTCTGTGGCTATGATAAAGCATTCTGGCCAGAGAAATTTTGGGAGAAAAGAATGTATGTGTCTTATCCATTCAGGTCACAATCATTCAGAAGAGGAGCTGGGCCTTCCCATGGCAGTCATCAGTGAAGACAGTCCTCCACGATCCTGTCTGATGTGGCAATTGCTCAGCTGAGATTCCTTCTTCCTGGGTAACTCTGCTTTGTGTCAAGTTGAAAATATTGACTAACCAGGACTGAGGGGTCTGGGATTCAGCATTGTAACTTCTACTTCTTTCTTATCTACATTCAGGAAGACAGTGGTTGAAGAGTGTGTTTTCTCCTATGTCTTAAATCTAAATACCCCACTGGATTGCCTAGAATTTACAGCAGGAAGAACATGCGATTTCTGGTATTCATTGCTTGAGTTTAAAGCAAGCATGCTGCCATTTCCAATCCTAGGCGGTTTAGAGTCAGTTTGAGCAGAATGCATATGAAATTTTTATCAGAGAAATCATCTCTCTTTCAGAGGCAAATTTCATTGGTGTTACTAACTCTACATTTATAGGTCTTTAATTTATAAAGATCCCTAAAGGATTCTTTTCCTGCTAATTTTTAAATTTTCTCCGTAGGTTCCTCTTTGATGTGTAGTCGGTGGAGTCATGACTATGCAGAGGCCGTTCTCATTCTGACAAAAGTACATGGTTGGGTCAAGGCAGAGCCCACTGCAAAGACAGCCAGGAAGGCCAGTACCACCAGCAAACAGAACCCAGGACTGTGTGTGTGTTCTAACATTAGCTAAAGAACACTACAAGGAAGCCCTGAGGGTGGGCTCAGGGAGGAAGGAAGGCAGTGAGGAAAAACCCAAGAAACAAGGAGGCAACAGCCTGACCTTGGCATAAAGAAGCCAGAAGCTAAAGACAGTCTAGGCCCTGCCGAAATGGGGTGAGACCGCAGGGAGAACTGCTAGGAGATGTAGCGAGGGCTGGCATGGGTACATTGAAAACACTTGAGCTTGTGCTCAAGACTGTATTTGTTATTACAGCTCATTACGAACAGACTTCACTTCCTCTGGAATGGTGTGTCAACTCCCATCTCTCGCAGGGACACTTCTAGGAATCCAGCGCTCACTGACCAGACCCTGTATCCATCTAAGACAACCAAAAACTCTAAAAACCCAGTGGAATTATGAGCTCCTGTGAAGAACAGCTGTCCTGCCTGAACACTACGAGTGTCATAGATTCCGTGTGGATGTCCCAGCTAAGGGCCTCACCAATCATGCCAGAAATGATCAAAGCCAGCTGTAGTCCTGGGGGTGGGGGTGGGGGTGGGGGTGGGAGTGGGGGCTTTCCCACTTCCCGTAGTTCCCAGGGAACTCCACCTTGTTCCTATGGAGAGAGTTGTAAGCTAACTTCACAGCCCACACAGTGACCACATCCCTCCTTCCAGAAAGTGGCCTGTGACATATTACACCATCAATACAGACTCCTTTACAAGTTCCAGACCATTAGAATGGCTGTGTCACCACAGCGTGCAAGCATTAGCACATCAAAAACAGCCATCCATCAGAACAATGAGCCAATGATGCATGCCCGGGCACCCTAAGGCCCCAGTGTGACAAATGCTGCAAAAATTATCCACAGACATTTCCATTCAGACAGTGACAGCTGCACTTTGAGCCATGTGTGATTCCAATGGGCCCGAGTCTGAAAAGTGTTATCCCTCTTGCTCAGCACGTTCGTCCTCAGAACAGTACATCCTCACCAGGCAAATGTGAAACTCAAGAGCAATCCAATCGCACCACTGCTGTGAGGTGCAAAAGGCTAGCAGGGCTTTGATTCATAAGGAGAACATTCTGCACAGGTCCTCAGCATGCAGGGCCTTCCCCGCATGAGCCTCATCGAGAGCTGTCTGGGTGGACACTTAGGGCAACGTTGAGTCCCTGCAGCTTTGGGCATGACTATCCCCACAGACATGACTTTGTTATCCTCCCAGCCTTTCTCACCGATGGTTTCAATGTAGAGATCTCTCACTTCCATGACAGAGCCCTCTGGAGGTCAGAGGAGATATACTGAGGTTCATGTCAACTATAGAGAGTGGCTGCCTTGCCACCCCAATCCCAAACTCTCCAGCCAGCTGCTTTATTCTGTTGACAGGGGTGACCTGGACTAAGGCCCTTGTAAGCTGCATAATCCTGTGCCCAGGCCTCTCCCTAAACCCAAGTTCTTACTTCTCTCTGAATTACCAGGATGGAGGGCCTCACCGTCAAAGACCAGTATACCTTCAAACAGAACTAGAGATAGACCTGGGATGCCACTGGGGTAATTCCCATGCTTCCAGTCAGTGAGTCTGACCACAGGGACAATACACATCATAGACATCACAAGCATCACTCTGGGCCACACATCTGCTTTGGGAACTGCTTTGCAATGCACAAACACACCAAATTGGAAAGCTCATTTTGCCAGTGAGTTCAGAGTGCCCACATGAAACAGCCCCCAACCCAGGACCCACAGAACCATGAGTCTAACTCACTCCTGTTGCATCTTTGTTGGCTGGTTGAAGAAGAGAAAACCAAATGGCTCCAGCATGTTAGATTTGCCTCTTCATGGCTCAGTAAGACATGGCTGATAGCAAAGTTCATAGAAGAGATAGGACATATGTTACATCTAGAATCTCCAGCTAGGGCTGCAGACCAGAACCTAGAGAAGACAAATGCACCGATCTTGCAGGCACATCATTCCACCATGTGCAGAGATAGAGTGGGCACAGGCACTCCGCATGTATCAGAACTAGTACTTTCTTGGTCAGCATCTGACAATGAAGTGGCTCATGCTTTGCTTCAGACCAAGGGTGCTCTTAACTCCTTATACAGTCTAGTCACCATGGCATTCCAAAAAGCCAAGAATCACACTGAGGGGTACCCCCACCACTGGCACAACAGTGGAAAGGTGCTCGCCCCAGCATGCCCATGCCCTGCTGGCCAGGGTGTAAAAGGAGAATTTCATATCAATGCACAGCCATGAACACTGTCCAGTGCCTCCATGACCTTGCATCCAAAGATTCTTAGGTTAGCTTTGAGATGAACCTCAGTGCTCTTGGCCTTGTGATGTGTTTCACCATTTGTGTCTTTGCTTTACATCATCTTAATGAAATGGAGTGGCTTGAAGAATACATGTCTCAGAGAGGTGCATCCCTGGATTCCACGGGAAGCTTCCTGTAAGACTTACTGGCCCCATCATTGCTCAGTGGACCTCTAGACATGTCAGACACAGGTGCCCACCTTCCAGAATGATGGCGGGATCCAGAAAGTGAAGGCTCTTCTAAGCCTTCCCTCAGAACCACTGAAAGTAGAATTCCAGCCATGGAAATCTGCATGCAGAAGAAGCGGGCTCTCTGCTCTGCAGAGCACCGAAGCCCGTTCTCATTAGGCCGCCAAGTGAAGGAGGTGGAAGTCATCAGTGCAGCAGCTGGTGTGTGCGAGAGGGTGGGGGCAGCCCACGAATGCAATTCCAAGCTATTCAAGGTAAATTAGCCACATAGTAAATATGTGTAATCAAAAATAATTATAGTTTAGAAGTTTAAAAGCACAGGCAACAGAAACTAGGTTCATTTTAAACAAAGAGGTATCCTGAGCTTGCCTGGGGGCAGATGGACAGATAAAGAGCTGTATTTTCATGTTTGTCTAAAATTTACGGGGGAACAAAGCCTCCAGCTTCCAAATCAGGATATGGAAGCCAAACAGGAGAGAAAGATTTTTGTCATCCGCTGGTGTCCATCAGCAGAGAGGGAGGAGGCCTGCTGCCGAGTTAGGTGGATTCTGGATAGTGACGATGGCCCACTTAGTACTCACCTGGCCACGTACATCTGTCCTGAAGCTCTCTTTGACCCTCACTCACGGGCACTTCAGTCAAAGATGGCATTATTTTCCATGGGGAGTGGCCAATAGCAAAGCAAAGAGCCTTTCTGTAGCAAGGTGTTTACTGCTGCAACTAGAGGTAACCAGGCTCAGCCTAACTCCATCCAAATCTTGAAACCTGGGATCTCTCTCTCTCTCTCTCTCTCTCTCTCTCTCTCTCTCTCTCTCTCTCTCTCTCTCTCTCTCTCTGCTGAGCCTATGAAGGAGGAGGTCTAGCTATCACGCTCCTGTGAAGCTGCAAACAGGAAGGTCAGGGGCCTCTAGGGATGCCATGAGGTAGGCAGAGGCGGAGGACTCTGTCCCTCCAGAGGCTTCATGCTGTGAGGGTGCACCCACCCATCCAGGCAGTGATACCCCCCAGGACTGTCCCCACTAGAGCCATGGGGGGGGGGGGAAGCTTGTGCACACTGAGGCCACTTATGGATCCAGCGTATGGACACAACCAAAGCATCAGGTAAAGTGAAGTGCTTCAGTTAGACAAGCTGCTGTCTGCATAAACTGGCCATTCAAAGCTGAAAACAGTGGCCATGAGATAGATGTGAGAATGAAGGTCACATTTTTATGATCACAGAAAATACTACCCACCACATTCATTAACATATCCATCACTTAAGAGTGATGTCACCTTTTCCTGTTTGTTTTTAAATTGATAATAAAAAAAAAACTTTCTCAGTTTCCATTGAATGTTTAAATTTTAATTTGAGAAATTATCTTCTGGATGGATGATTTGATACAGCCTGGAAGCAACTCTTGAAGGCTGCTCTTATTAAAAGCTTCCAGGCTTGCCTAAACAGCTCCTATCCCACCCACCCTCAGGAATCCTTCCTCCTCCTTCTCTTCCTCCTCCTTTTCTTCCTCCTCCTCCTCCTTCTCCTCCTCCTTTTCTCCTTTCCCTCCTCCTTTCCCTCCTCCTTTTCTTCCTCCTCTTCCTCCTCCTCTTCCTCCTCTTCCTCCTCTTCCTCCTCCTCATCCTCCCCCTTTTCTTCCTCCTCCTCTTTCTGGTACCTGACTAGCTCTGTCCCCTTCACCTTGTCTACAGGATGACTCCAAGACAGGTGATATGGGTTTGCTAGGGCTCTCCTTCCTGTTAGTACAATTTATTAGGACAACTGAAGACATCTGCAGAGCCACTTCTGAGCCCCAAGATTTCTTTGAAGCACAAGAGGTGCAGCCATCCTGGGCAGTCCCTGAGCTGAGTGATTTTGAGCAGTATTTGCCATGATGATTAATGTTTACAGTCAACTAGAACTGGATTTGGAATCACCTAGGAGACACGTCTGGGCATGTCTGTTAGGGTGCCCCCATAGAGGTTTACTGACAAGGGAAGACTTATTCTGAATGTGGGCAGCACTATCCTATGGGCTGGGGACCAAGATAATAAAATGGGATAAAAAAGGCAAAAGCCATCTGAGCAGCATGAATCATTTCTGTCAGCTTCCTGACTCTGCCTCTGGACTCACTGTGACTCCCTCCTGCTATGGTGACTTCCCCTTCCCTATGGACTGTATCTTCAAAGTGTAAGGCGAAATAAACCTTCCTGTAAGTTGTTTCTGTCAGGTATTTTTGTAAGATAAATGAGGAAAGTAACCAACACTTGTCTGTCTCCTACTGATAACATTCTAGGGTGTCCAGCAAGATCCCAGGCCAATGCCAAAGAGCCCGACAGCAGAGTGAATGGAAACTTCGACCAAGATGCAGACACTCCTAGACAACCATGAAGCCTCTGCTGGCCACCATCATCCCAGCCACTACCTGGAAGGTCTCTGGTGGTTTGCAAGAAGTGTTGACATCTGTGTTCAGGGGGTCACATTTTCTGTGACCCGTACAGAGCAGAACTCAATGCTGGGGACAGTTGGGATCCAGAGAAAGGAATGTCTGTTTTGATCAGAGCATGTAAGCCTAAAATACAAGTTCAAATACTTCAATTGTGACCCCATTTAACCTGGCTGGGGTTAAATGCATTTCGCTACTTAAGAACAGTTTTATAATTAAACCATTTTGTAAAGAGGACAAGGCTCTCCTTGCTTAATTAAGCATCTGGCGATAAGCACGCCCATTTTGTGCCTGCCTGAGTCTGTGTTTGTGTCTGCATCTGCAGCTGAGGTGGACATATGTGTGTATCCTGGGCCACACATTTAAATATTGACCTTTATTTTCATTGGCACTTCTGAAATTGTGATTGTGCGTGTTTAAACATATGATGGAGGAGAACCCACTTCAAAGTGCTTAACTATCATTTATGGATTCAGCCACTAACCCTGAAGTAACTCCCATGTGGTCTGTGTGGCCAGGGTGGCCAGAGATCAGCAATACAGTCACCCCTGAAAGCAATCTGGGACACAGCCCAAGACTAATGTGGGAAACTTCACCTTGATTACAGTGTGGCATTTTGGACAGTAATGAGCAGCTGGTAAAGAAACCAGATCACAAAAGATAAGCATAAGAAACTCAGGCAACAGAGCCAAGCTTCTTACCCTGGAGAAGAATGGCCAAGATGGGCAGCTGCCCAATAGACCCAAGATGGAGGATCAAGACCCTGCTCTTGGGCATGCCATTTGGGAAGCCATCACAGATCACCTATGCATCTGAGGCCAAGGCCAGCACCTGCCACTCCACCACTGGACAATCAGCAATACTTTGCTCCACAGCCAAAACATGACCAAGAGTTTAGTGGTACAGGTCTGTCACCCTAGGAATTTAGTAGACTATGGGCAGAGGATCCTAAGTTTGAGGCCTGTTTGGGCTACTGAGGGAGTTCAAGACAAGCCTTGGAAACAAACAAACAAACAAAACCATGAGTGAAAGCACAGATAAGAAGAGCTAGGGGTGTTGCTCAGTTGTCCAACATGCACAAGCCCTTAGTTCAATCCCCAGGACAGGAAAATACAAAACAAAACAAATAAACAACAACAATAACAGAAACACAATTCCCACCAATACCAACACCATCAAAACCATGACAGCTGAGGAGTCCTGACAGAAGCTTCTCATGTACGCTTTTCATTTTTGCTTAAACTGAAGTATGTAGAAGAATCAGTTTTCCAAGAGAAGCTGTCAGGTTCCAACAGGGCCTGAACTCGGGGGGTATACCAGCCTCGGAGTCTGTTGGCAGAAGCTGCTACCAAGAGAATCATTGTGCAAGGTATCTTCCTGTTGATGAGCAAAAAGACCACACCAAAGAGGTCTCAAAAAGATGAAAGATTTGGTTTGGCTGATGGATTCATTCCATGGTTGCTTAGGGTTGGTGGTTGTCAGGCTGCTGGTGAGGTAGAACGCCAAGCAGAAATCTGCAGGAGACTGCTCCTAATCTTCTGGGGGCTAAGTGGGGGTGGGGTGGGAGGGGCAGACAAAGACAGGCTAGCCCCTTCAAGAACTCACAATCATTGCCCTAGTCCCTCCAAGCAGGTCTATTCCTAGTTTCTATCACTTCCTCCAAATGCCCTCAGTTGCAATTCTATCAGACCTTTGTCAGCATCTGAGAGCCCATGTGATCCACTCAGCTCCTGAAGGCAACCCATGAAAACCTGTGCCCTAGGGGATCATGCTTCCAAATCAAACATCCTTAGGAACATCTCAGGTCCAAATCCTAGCAAGCAGAAAAAGCCCCCTACCCCTATCCTCCTCTCTCTTTCCTTCCCTTCATTCACAAAGACAGGGCAGGGCAGCAGCAGACCCCTGTGTGTAATGTTCCCACTACATTACTTAAGCATAAAGTGGGTACCTCTGTGTGCTATCACGTGGCACAGCACTATGTAGCCTGGGGAGATGCTTTTTCAAAGGCTTCGAAGAGCAAAGGCTTGTAAGAACCTCTCTCATCTCTAATCCTGGAGAAGCAAATTGATGGTGACTTTAGGTTCCACAAACTGCCTAGAGGAATCGTTCTGTGCCTTCAGTTCTCTGAAGGAGAACCACAGTTGGGGACACCAAGTATCCCCATGGCCAGGGATTCAGACTCCCCAAGAGTTTTGAGAGCCTTTTTCTGCTGTCAGCAGTGTCTGTCACTAGGTTGTGTCACAGCTTCTCCAGCACGGAGTCATGAAATGTTGGGAAGGAGGGGGCAATTGTACTGGGGGAGGGATGGGGGAGGGATGGAAGGATGGAGAAACGGGGAGGGAGGAGGAGAAATTTAAGAGGAAGGGAGTTTGCATAGTGAAGGCTTGAGATTTTAGTTACTGTTTCTATTGTTTGATTTTACTCTTGTGGTTTTTTTCCTACTTTTTTATTAGATATTTTCTTTTTTTCCAATTTTTATTAGGTATTTACTTCATTTACATTTCAAATGCTATCCCGAAAGTCCCCTATACCCTCCCCCCACCCTGCTCCCCTACCCACCCACTCCCAATTCTTGGCCCTGGCATTCCCCTGTATTGGGCATATAAAGTTTGCAAGACCTAGGGGCCTCTCTTCCCAATGATGGCCGACTAGGCCATCTTCTGCTACAGAATTCCCTTTTACTTGAGGTTTATTCACAGTCGTTACATACACATAGGTACATACATATACTCACACATATATAATTGTATAGTGTGTGTGTGTGTGTGTGTGTGTGTGTGTGTGTGTGTGTGTGTGTGTTCATCTGGGCATACTCATGCATATATTTGCATGTGGAAGCCAGAGACTGTCAGGTGTCCTTCTCAGTTCATCTTTACCCTGTTAAGACCGGACATCTCAGTGAACCCAGAAAGTCAACCAGTTACAGCAAGCTCCAACAATGCTACTCTACCTCTCCAGCTCTGGGACTAAAGGCAAAGAATGTGCTGCTATGCTTGACTTTTACATGGTTGCTGGGGACTTGAGCTTGAGCCTTCATACTTAAGTAACAAACATTTTTTTCTGAGTAAGCCATCTCCACAACTCTTCACAACAGTTACAATTTAATAAATAAGATACAAATATGTATACACACTAAATTTGCTTTTGCATTTCTCAGTCCTAGCTTTTGTGACTCTTTTCTTTCATTTCATCCATTTCCTTAGTTAGTTGTGCTCTTCATAGATAAGTTTATAATCCATTTAATATTACATTAAACATAAATTGTGAAACTAACAACAATATGTTGGACAGCATTTGCCATTTTCCTATGCATTAAACTTTTAGGAGATTGTTTCACCCCCTAAATACTCCTGGCCACTGACCATCACATCCCTTTATTCATGTGTTTCCTGTCCCCATCAGCCCTGGCCTCTGCACCCAGGACCCCACGCTGACTGAAGCATACATCTGGATAGCTTTGTAGCTTATTTGACTACATCTATTCACACAATTTCATGGATCCTTACTGTTACAAACGATAATTTTGCTATTCACTAGGCCTGAGGTACACCAGTCTGAGAGTGGTGAACTGGAATCCATCACCATGTGCTTTCTTGAGAGAGCCCCGAGCAACTGAATGGCTTCTGGTTTCTGGTCCCCTGGTGAGGGCAGGGAACTAAGATTGCTACCCTAGCCTCCACTGTCTTTGGACCATGAGAATCCATTCTAGCTTCCTTGATCAAAGCTAAAGGAAGACCCAGGATGGGGAGGAAGTCACTGGGAAGCTCCGCTGCTCCCCTGACCTGCTGCTGTCACACTAATAGAAGAAGATGCCAAGCAGGATGCAGGGGTTGGGAATAGGGGGTGTTCCTGTAGGCCATCATGGTTCACCATAGCAAGGGACACGGCATGCCACACAGAGTGCTTGCGTTTGCACAGGTCAAACAGGTAGTGGCCAAGACCAGTTATATCTAAACCATCTCCAGAGAATCCAGTGCCTAGAGAAGTGCCAATAAAGTTATTTTCTAAGATAATTTCAATGCTAACCACATGACCAAACCATGAACACTAAACCTCATAGACAGTGCTACAGACTGTTTTAGAAACAGACCAACAGAGAAGTGACTCTCCTAGTCTTGGATTGTAAGGCTGGGAGACAGAACTTTTTTCACAGGCCCCCTTTAAACATGTAAAGACATAGCACACCTTTTGAAGAGGCTTCATTTTGCCTCTAATGAATTTTGCCTCTACCTAATGAGACCCATGTTTGCAATGTGTCCTGAAAAATCCACAAACAAGGACAAAGTTGTGCACGTAGCATGTGCTTTGCCAAAATGTAAAAGTGGTACTGCTGAACAAGGGGTTTAGCTATTGACATTTGAGAGTTCTCACTTGAACAGAATTTGGTGAATTTCTATACACCAATAAGGGAGACTCTCAAGAGATGGTTAAGTTTCAAAAGCCATCATATGCAACGTGACCCTGCAGAGGCCAGCCAGTAGTGCATGTGTCTGCAGCACAGAAAGGTTCTAGCTGTTTGGGCCCCCAAAGGCTGAAGGAAGAGGTATAGCTGTCAGGGCTGGATGTGTTCAGCTTGCAAGTCTTTCTCGGGGTCCTCCTGTTACGTGTGAAACTTAATCAATTGAAAACACATTCACTTATCACTTTAAAGCAGCAGATATGGGCTGGTAACTACATCAGTAAAGTACTTGCCAGGCAAGCGTGAGAACCTGAGTTTGATCCTTAGAACCCACATAAGAAAGTGTTGTGTGGTAGCACGTGTCTGTGATCCCAGAATGAGGGAAATGGGAAAAGGCAGATCCTCAGGGCCAGCTGGGTCAGCCTTACCAAATCAGGAAGTTCCAGGCCAGTGAGAGACCTTGTCCTAAAGGAATATGGACAGTATTCTTAAGAAAGGGATACCTGAGGTTGACCTCTGGTCTCTATACACATAAACAAGGTATATATGCACCCACACATACAAACACATGTGCACACATATAAAAACAGAGAGAGAGAGAGAGAGAGAGAGAGAGAGAGAGAGAGAGAGAGAGAGAAGCAGCAACAACAGCTATGTGTATACAAAGTACTGTCCTTTAATTAAAGAGCTGTGCAGTAACTGTACCAACAACACTTCACATTATGTCCCAGGGTAATTAGACACTCTGCCATGCAGGGAAGCTCATCGGAACACATGTGATATGGGATTCCAGAACAAACTCCAGTACACCTGCCTCCCAAGATACCGATGTCCTGCTTATGGGCAAGCTGAGCTTTTGTTTTGTGGTACACCATCCATAGACAACAGCCCTCAAAGCGCATCAGGCCCACATCCCTCCATCCAGATGTATGGCCTAATAAAGTCAACCAGGACCAACATGCAGTGGTTCTCAGTAAATAAGTTACTATTCTACCTTTTTAGCAATTTAATTAAAACAATTATGTAGTCATTATCCATAGAACACAGCCTCCAAACAAAAATGGGACACCCTGGGAGGTCACGTTAGCATTGCAGGCTCTCCATAATCACACTTGAGAAAGTACCATGCCCATTCATCACTGGACCCTTCCCCACATCCTCCCGGCTCAACTTGTTGGCAGTTTTAAAGTGGCATCTACTCAGTGACAGCCATCCCCACTGTGCTAAGAGCTGCAAAGCTCTTCATCAGCTCTTGCCCGCCCATTCTAAAGCACAGCTGCTGACGCTCCAGGAGTGGGGATGCCGAATGGAGGTAATTGTGTCTATAATGAGACTCCGCCAGGAGCTTATACTCAGAGAAGACGGGTATTAAGGTGGATAAGTGAGAGCATATACACATGTCCCTGCAGGCTGGCGCACAGAAAACGTCTGTCTAATCCTTTGCTTTGTGGGTCTCGGCAATCCACTGTTTCTGAGAGTTTCATCCTATTAACATCTGCCTACATGCCTTGCCCTCACTCCCATGGTCTGTTCTGGGAGGTGACATACCTTCTGTGATATCCTCTGTCCTGATCTCTTGCCTGGCCTAAACAGCTGTCTAATAAATCTCTCTGTAACCCAGCCTTTAACCACCAGGTCCACCTCCTTTCTTCCTTCCCGAGCATCTCGCTGGTGTGCAGATGTGCAGTGCTGGCTGATCGTCCTTCGTAGGAACCATTCCATCTTCCCTGCAGAACACACTGCCCAGAGAGACACATGGTAAACCCTAAGATGTGGTCAAAAGGCCATGCTACCACGACCTAGCCACCTAGACCCCAGCAGCATAGTCTTGCTGCACCCTGGCTATCTCCCTCTTTCCTACAGAGCCCACTTTCTAGAATGCCTGTCAGCTTCTAGTATTCTAGCAGCAAGCCCTGCCTTCAGTGTATGTCTCTCCTCCTGGGTTAAGGCCCCATGAGACAGAAGTCTTTTTTGTGTCCCAACTTTTTCTAAGGACCAAGAACAGTTCTTTACATTATTTATCATAGAGTCAAGAAGTAATCATTGAAATGAACGAATGAGTAAATGAATTAACCAAGACAAATAAGTATACCTCCACATTTAATGACTTAGTTTCATTATATGTGATGATGTAAACTTACAGAAGGATGATCTCAGGGATACACATGAAGCTCCATCATTGCATAAGTACATGGCTGGTTACTAATATCTCCCAAAGGGACATTCCTCCACTGGAGTGCTTGGAGTGGATCCCAACGCTGAGTTTCTAGGTAGAGCTCAGCATGGCCCTTGGGCAGCTTCTGGTCAGTTTGCTCTCCTGGGTGAGTGGGAGGCAGAAGGGAGTAAATCCCATGGAGGAACAGGGTGGTTGAATGTGCTGTGTGTTGCTGTTGACAGAGCCCAAGAGCTTATTGAATGACTGTCCATGAGGGATTTTGCAGAAGGGTAGGAGCTCTGAAAACAGTGGACATCTACCTAAACTCTCTTCCTAGCTTTGCAACCAGGGTAGATTGGTGGAACGGTCCCAGAGACCTGTTCTGTGGTATTAAAGAAAAATGAATGCAGGCCAGGATAGAAGCTCGCATGAGTCTGTGTGGTCACCTCTCTGCAACTTTAATAGCTTTCCATTAGTAAACAAGAAAGAAAAAAAAAAAAAAAGAAAGAAACTGCTGGAGTGGGTTCAAGGGTCAGAAGGTCAGAAGTGTCAGGGAGAATCGATGGGACCAGTTGTCAAAGGGCTATAAAAGTCAGCTCCGAAGCTGAGCTAAACCCAGCTGCTTCTCTTCTTGATGTGCACGCTAGCAGAAGGGTCTTCACCTGATGACCCCCACAGTTTGTACGTATTGGAGCCCCTCCCTTCATTCTCTCCGAGAGCACTATGTTTGCTCATGATCTGTGCTTGCCTTGTTAGATAGTCTATTGATTTACCACTGGGCATCTGCTCAAACGGCCTTGCCCTCTGCCAACCAGCACGTCCTCCCGGAGAACTGGCCTTACCAAGCATGCTGCAAAAAAGTCTTATCTTTACTGAAACAACAAAAAACAAACAAACAAACAAACAAACAAAACAAAACAAAACAAAACAAAAGGGTCCTTGTATTTTGGACAAGTCAAGTAACCATTAAGAATAGCAATAGCCGATTCTGCTCAATTCTCTCGCTGCTCACAGCACTGGCATCCTGGCCCATGACTGCCTTCCATGCCTTGCAGGTTGTTCTTTCCCACCCACCTGGCTCCATGAGACAGGGGACAGCAGATGGCCACAGGCACTTCAGTTAGCATGGCCACCTTAGTAAGAAATCCATGCCCACACTGGAGTGTAAGTGAGGAGTCTTCCCTCCCTAGGAATGTCATGCAGGGGTGAGTCTATAGAAAATGCTAAGCTAAGCTTTTCCCCAGACTGCAGGGAAGGCTGGTCCTCCAAGCCAGTGCAGTGATATGGGGTGGAGCCCCAGTGCACACCCAGGGGCCAGCTTCCCACTATCCATACACTAGCTACACACTAGGAGCAGAATGATGGCAGTTCAACAAGGGAGGCCAGCAGCCAGGGAGAGACTTTACCATGGACATGGGAAGCATGGAAGAAATTCTCTCTAAGGCAGGGGTTTTGGAAAACTGTACCTGTGCCTATGAAATCCCCCTACCTTCCCATCCTCTGTGTGTACCCTCTATGTGCCTTGAGTCTGTGAAGCAGGAAAACTTCTATTTGCAACCCTGGTAAAGATCCTTCCAGAAGCTGGGCAGTGGTGGCGCACACCTTTAATCCCAGCACTTGGGAGGCAGAGGCAGGCGGATTTCTGAGTTCGAGGTCAGCCTGGTCTACAAAGTGAGTTCCAGGACAGCCAGGGCTACACAGAGAAACCCTGTTTCGGGAAAAAAAAAAAAATCCTTCCAGAAATTATATCTTAGGGTTTCATTGCTGTGAAGAGACACCATGACCAAGGCAAGTTTTATAAAGGTCAATATTTAATTGGAGCTGGCTTACCATTTCAGAGCTTCAGTCTATTATTATCATTTCAGGAAACATGGCAGCATCCAGCCAGACATGGTGCTGGAGAAGAAACTGACAATTCTAAATCTTTCTCCTCAGAGAGCCAGAAGGAGACTGTCTCTTCTGCAGCCAGTGGGAGGAGGATCCCTTCCACACTGGGTGGAACTTGAGCAGAGGACTTCAAAGCCCACCCCCACAGCGAAACATTTCCTCCAACAAGGCCACAAATATTCTAACAAGGACACACATCCTAAATAGTGTCACTCCCTGTGGGCCACGCATTCAAACACATGAGTCTATGGGAGCCAACCCTATTCAAACCACTACTAATGCTGAGTGTATTAGGCAAGAAATAACTTCACAGCTACCCCAGAGAAGCAAGACCATCCCTCTGCCTTTCTGCCCTCATACATCACACAGGCAAGTATATACTCCAGTACTGTGATCTCTGCCACCCCCTACCCAACAGAGAGATTCATCCTCCTGCCTCACACAGGCAGGTATATGCTCAGAACTGTTTGGTCCAGACAAGCTCATCTTCCTGTCCTCACATGGGTGGGTTCACGCTAACCCAGCACCTTGCTGTCTGGGGTCCTTTCCCACCTAGTGTAGAGCAGAATCTATCATTCTGGTCACTTCTGTTTTCTGAGAAGCATGGCTGCATGCTGATCTTCCTGCTCACCTAGAGACCACCTCATTTCTCTGCCTCCCTGTCATCTATACTTGGACTATAAGAGGCTGACCCGCCCAAGGGCCAGGGTTTTGCATGTTTTTCCTCCAATGACAAGCAACACACTACTTTCCAGAGACCCAGACATACAACACAGTCCTCCCAGAGCAGAGACAGGATGAAGCCCATAGATCAAGCCCTGAAGGGGCCTTTCCTTCCCACTGGAACAGAAGGAAGGTTATAGTTGCCTTTCTGAAATGTAATTCCATGCCTTCAGTTAAATGCAGCCTTTATCAGATATTAAACATAATCAACAGCCTATAAATTGTTTGCTGATGTGGGACCAAAGATATGCACATAGCAAAGAGCATCCTGTGGAAGTTGTTTATAGTGATGCTCAGAATAAAATGAGAATTAAATGTCAGCATGCATCTTATCACCTAAAGTAAAGGACTCCTCCCCCTTGCTATATATTTGTTTGTTTGCTGCCTTTAAAGAAAGCTCTTTGTGACTTTGACAAGTGGTCTAATATCGGAGACAAGTGTGGTGCTTCCAACACCTTTCATGAAAAGAAAAATCACCCCTAGATGGGTTTTGGCTGCCAGGCAGGCTGGCCATTTACATCTCAGAACACCAGAGCTGACCCCAAGGGTGATGGGTAGAGGACAGGAGAGATTGGCAGCCATATCTACAGAGGAGTTTTCTTCTGTGGGTTTCACAGAGGGGACTGAAGACACTGGGGATGCTGGCAGGTATCATTTCTGGGGAGGTAGAAACCTTGTCACTTGAATTCCTGCCCAGTTTCCCGCACATTAAGAATGACAGCCCCCCCATTGTGTTTCGAGATATCGGCACTGGCCTCTAGCCAAACACAAGACTCTCTAGGACCTTAGGACCTAGAATAGGGGGAACTACTTAAAGTGCCCCCCATAAAAAAGAGAATTCCCTCAGTCAACAGGTGCAGAGCAATGGGGTCAGGAACTAGGTATATGAACTGAGTCGATGGTCCTCTTCTCAGACTCCCATGGATACACCAGTACCTAGAATGGAACTAAGCCCTACTCATCCCAGAAGCTCGGCAGCTATTGGCTTGATCCTGTGTCCCTAACTCCATGGAGAATTGCACAACATTGTTTCAGAACACATTCCAAGCCTAATGCTTTCCTTGCTATGCCCACACGGATGTTGTTGGAAGCAGCACTGGAAATCCAGCATAGATGCCAGGGCAAGCTCAGACCACATCACTACATCCCACAGCCTCCTCTAGTCAATCAGAGGCTGACTTGTCCATGAATAACGGTTAGATATGGAATCAAGTCCTGGAGCTGGTTGATCTTATTATCTATCTCTTTCTGCTCCCCAAACCTTCTTGAGAGCAGGTTCTTGGGGCTTTTATACTGAGTGCCCAGCATAGGGCCTGGCACAGACAAGCCCTCACCAAGTTCTTGGTGAGGGCAGGAATAAGTAACTCTGGGAAGAACAGAGGAATGGGAGGGGATATAGGAAGGACACACTGGTGGACAGACAAATGAAGTGTCTATAGAACTAAGCCATTCATCTTTGCACAGCCTAGAGGATGGCACAGTCTCAGACACATAAGAGATGAGTAGGTGTGTCTATATGGCTTGGACATAAACCTAGTCTCAGGACTTGAGGCTCCCAGTGGAATGACATCTACCTAGTCCTATTATCAAAATGTGCCTATTTGTTAACTTGTAGGATTAGTCTGGGAACAAAACCATAAAACTTGTTGGCATGTCTAAGGCAGAATGTAATTATTAACATACTTGAAAATATGAAAGCAAAGCAGAGCAGCAGAAATTAGACCTCAGAAAGCTGGAACAAAGATTCATACTAGAAAATGCAGATTTATAATAGAAAATAGTGATTTGCAACAGAGCCTCGGGTTAAAGGCAAGAGAATCACCACTTCACAGAAGATTCTCATCGCTTTATGGAAGGAGAATGTGAAGTTTAAGTGTTTTTATTTTCATTACAATTTATTTAAAGGACACTTAGTCATAAGTATCTGAAACTAAGGATGATTATGTAGAATGGTGTGCAGGGCTACATTCTGGAGGCCAGGTCTCTAGTGATGTTCCCTAGCATGAATAGAAGTCTCTAAGCCCAGTCCTTCCACATGCCCCTCCCTCCCTGACTCTGGGTGTGGCCAGCATGCCTGCACTTGCCAATTAGACAGTAGCTAGTGGAGAGCTGAAAGCACAGGTGTCTTGGGTCTGCCCCCTCTTGTTCTTATAGCCAGCTCTCAAGAGAGACAGGTGCCAAGGGGACAATCAGTAACAAATGGACCCTGGTGCAGTGAGGATTCTGGAATTTTGTTGGTTTTTTTTTTTTAATACACAGAAATATTATAAGAATGTGTTTTCATTTAAATCCCAGGTGTAGGATATGAGGTTGCTTTGGACTAACCACAGCAGCTGACTGTGATTTGCTTTGTGCTCTAGCAGAGCCATGGTTTTGCCAGTCGCCCATAGTTTCTGTGATTGTGTGACATTTGGAATTCTCGGAACTTTTTTGGAAGGTACATTAATGCAAGGTCCCCAAGAGATTGTGTCGGTGGTGGTGGTGGTTAGTAGTTGTTTGGCGGTGGCGGGGGTGGGGTGGGTGGGGGGGGGGGGGTTGGCTGCAGTTTGTCAGTAGCCATGGTCAGAGAAGAAACAAAAGGAAAGAAATTAGATTCAGGAACTTTCCTAATTCCTCTCTCCTCCTTATCCTTGTTTCTCTCATATATAGGGTTAGAGGGTGAAACTGGGGGGATAAAGGGTAGGAAAAAGAAGAACCCACATTCTACCTACAGGCAAAACATCACAGTTTACCAAGAGGCAATGCAGTATAGCCAGTAAGCAGAGTGCCCTGCTGAGCCCACCCCAGGGATGCGTGGACTGGAAAGGTAAGTCATCAAGGTTGTCTCAAGCCACTGTGTTTTGGAGGTATCTGTTGTGCAACTACAGGTCCCTGGCTCAGAAACAGATACAGGAAAGGGCTGCAGTTCAAGCTAAACATAAAAAGTTACTGAAGGCGTTTTCTTCAGGACTGGGTATGGAATGAATATAAGAGAATTCATTAAGAAACAACTGGCGAGGCTAAAAGTGAGCAAGGAAGATTAGGAAGCAGAAAAAAAACTCCATGGGAGGTGGCTTCAGAAAAGTCAGCCGTGCTCCTTCTGGGACATGTTGGAGGACCCAGCGTAATGACACTGAAGCCCTTGGAAAATGGCTTCTGGGAAATCCTGAGCTATTGGCTGGCTTCCATAGATTGCCTACAGTAAGATGTCAGATGAAAAACTGAGCAAAGGACTGTTCAGTATGTAAGGAGAATGGAGAGGGGCTAAGTCTTGCTGAATTAGAAGGCCTGGGCTGTTGTTGTTTTTGTTGTTCTCAGTCTTCCTGTCTTAGTGTATTTTCCATTTTTGTAACAAAATGCCCAAGGCTGGGTACTTGTCTTAGTTAAGGTTTTTATTGTTGTGACAAACCTCCATGATGAAAAAGCAAGCTGGGGAGGAAAGGGTTTATTCAGCTTACAATTCCACATCACTGTTTGTCACCGAAGGAAGTCAGGACAGGAACTCCATCAGGGCAGGATCCTGGCAGCAGAAGCTTATGACAAATCCATAGAGGGATGCTGCTTACTGGCTTGGCTTGCTTATAGCCTGTTATAAAACTCAGGACCACCAGCTCTGGGATAGCACCGCCCACAATGGGCTGGGTCCTCCCCACTGATCACTAATTGGGAAAATGCCTTACAGTTGGATCTCATGAGGCATTTCCTCAACGGAGGCTCCTTCCTCTCTGACGACTCTAGCTTGGGTCAAGTTGATACACAGTCAGCCAGTACAGTACTTTGTAGTACTTTAAGCACTAGAGTATTATATAGGCTCTAGTAAGGGTCTCTGGCTGTATCACGTCACGGTAAAGGGCATCATGGTGGGAGTGTATGGAAGAGGAAGCTCCTCCTAGAGAAAGACAGCAAGTCAGAGAAAAGAGCCTGTCTGTTTTTTGTTTTTGTTTGTTTGTTTTTCTAACTGTCATCCCATGAGATCTAACCAGAAAAGCACCAATTTCTTCTGGGGCAGTGCCCCAGTGATCTAGTTACTTCACGCTAGCCTCAGTTCTCCTAAGGGTTCTGTCACCTCTCAGGCTGCCACTCTGAGGGCCAAGTTTCTCACACAGAATCTTTCGGAGACATACTCGAATTCTCAAGCTATAGAATTCCCACTTGGTGAGTGATTTTCAAAGTGGAATGAGTTTTGAACCAAAGGCCATATTATAAGACCTTGTAAAAATAAAAATTGATTCTGGAATCCAGCAGTCCCCTTACCTAGAGGCAAGGGTGTCTACGAAGCCTTGCATGCACAGCCTCACAGAGGTCTAAGCTTATGATTGCTCTGATCCTAAGAGAGGTGCATCTCAAACTTGCATGTGCGTTTCCCTGTTGTTGAATCTAATGTGTACCAAACCCAGAAGCGTGTGGCTGCTGCCAGCAGAAGAACACCCTCCCTAAGACCAGCCAACTTCCTTTGACCCATTCAATTGGCTCTTATCATAGGTCATTCTGCTTTGGACGCCTTGATGCCTAGAAGGTGATGACTCTCCTATGTCAACAGTCAATATGAACTTCATCTCTCGGTGAGTGCCAATGACTAGTGTTCAAAGGTGGTAAGCCAGCTGGCAAAGATTTTAACACTCTAGTTAGTATTAAAGGATAAAGTAAAGCAGCACCACCCAAGAGAGTAAGGACTCGGGGAGTGCATGAGGAAGAGGTGCTCAGATTTCAGCCCTGTGAATACAGTGCATCTGAATAAGATAAATATGAAGAAACTATTAGGAAAAGCCAAGAAAATGTCTGGGGGAAAAGGAGATGAGTGTATCCTACTATGTCAAAGGCTTGGACCTCAGGGGTTTCATGCATTTGAGAGGAAGGGAGAAAGAGACAGAGAGAGAGAGAGAGACAGAGGCAGAGAGAGACAGAAAGAGAATGAGAAAGACAAAGAGGCAGAGACAGAGGTTTCCCTGCAATGTGGGAACCTGGGCGAGTGGCCATGTGTAGTGAACCTGAGGCAGGGGTGGGGGTGGGAGGGTTGGGGGTGGGGTGTTCTGCTCTGGAAAGGTGGTCACTCAGGCTTCAGGTGTTCTGTGGAGAGCAGCAACAGGAAGTTTTGCAGGCTTAGCCACTATGCTACAGTCCTCACTGGCCATGCGCAGACTGTGGTCTCAGAAGTGTCAGAGTGCAGTGCACACACGCTTATACAGGTTAAGACCAGGGTAAAATCAGATTAAGTTGCTGGCTGAAGAGACTCCCAAATACTGTTGTCCCTGAGGTCACAGCACAGTAGGGACATGATAACAAGGCCTTTTTAAGTTTAGGATCCAGGTGTCCCAGACTACAGAGGAGCTTGGTTACAACCTGGTGCCCTGAACGTATCCTCCAGTGAGGACGACAGCTTGCTTTACATCTACTGCCCAGAGGTGGCCCAATATCACCCTGCCCTAGACACTTTGAGGAATAAAAGCATGACAACCAGAAGAGTCAAGGGTAGGGAAGAGTCCAGGTAGGGCCCAGAGCACAAAGAAGGAGATGAGCCTATGCTACAAGGACAAACTTTGAAAGCTCTCACCATGGACACAGCCACACAATGGGACCATCAGTGTCAATTACACCCACAGGAAACCAATCCTTCTGCTAAAGGAGAACTCAGGACCTTCTTGGCAAAGGACCCGAGCTGATGGAAGCCTGCCAGGCCTCAGCTCCTCTGGAGGGGCTCATTGGTATGACTGCCACCAGCCTGGGGTGCAGGAACCGTGACTCTGCCACAGGCCAGAAAATAGGCTGCAGAATGTAATTAAAGAGTCCAATGAGAGGAGGCACCAGAGCGATATTAATTACAGTATTTAATCCATTAGGTGGGGTTGCCTGCCCTAACCTCTTTGGAATTCTGGGTTTGTCTATGATTAATTATTTTGGGGAGTAACAGCCAACATTATAGCTTGTTAATAGGCTTAAAATAATAAATTAAAAAAAAATAAAACCCAAGAGGTTGAAACCAGCTTTACTTTCTGAAGTGCCTGGCTATCTCATGAATTCCTTTCATCCTCAATGCCTTTTTCCCCATTAAAGCATCCCACACCATCCATCCACATAGCTGTCCATGGCAGGCATATGGAGCTCAGCAGAGCCATCAGCTCTTGCTCCCAAGACAACCATCAGCCAAACCATGAGTACACCAATCCTTCCCAGAAACCTACAGCCCAGGACTGGAGTGGGCCCTTCTGAAGAGGCTGGCATGATGGATTCCAGTCAGCTAGTAGTTAAATATTTAGTCCAGATACAGGGCTGTCCAGTGCTAAACTGAAAACAAGAGACAGAGAGCTGTGAGTAATGGGGGCCTGTGGGACACTTCCCTCAGGCCAGGGAAGCAGGGCTGAGTGGGCTATAGAGGGACAGACTGAACTCTATAAATGACCTGGGCAGGAAGACCCCATCAGATGGGCAAGTGGATGGCTCTGGATATCATGTTCCCAGTGCCTTGATTACTCAGCTTCTTCTAAGCATACAGGCTGTACCTCTCCTCCTGGGGACATGCTAGGGATACAATGTCACCTTTGTGCCACTGTTCTGTGTCCCTGGCATAACTAAAGATTGGGATCACACCAGAGTATGAATCCAGTCCTAGGGATGCTGGCTGGTCTGAAAGAAAACAATGGGATCTTCCAGTAAATTGAGTCTGAGGAGTCTCCAAGTCCCTAAAAGAACCGAGAATGGGGGATAGGCAGGCAGTCCCCTCCCTCTCCCGGTTTACCTGGCAAGGTAGAAGAGCCCTGACTTTACTGGTTTCTAAGCAGCAGCAGGCTGGCTAGTGTATCCAAGGGCCTTTTCTACCCTCAGAAGGGATGCTTAAATTTTGAGATCTGAAGTGGTTTCCCCCACTTTTTTTCTAGACCATTCTAAACAGGAAGTTCTTTCTCTTCTCTCTGTATATGTGCATGTGCATCTGTGTGTGTGTGTGTGTGTGTGTGTGTGTGTGTGTATACTCTGACCACTATAGACAGGTAATTAAGGTAAAGGCACATACCTCACAACACACCCATTTATAGCACACAGTGAGTGATTGATGCTAAAGTAAGGGTCATGTGTCCATCACCACAAGCAAAGTCAGGCATTCCATGCCTGGAATGGAGCCCTAGGTCTTACTCTGTCCACTTCCTCTCTGTCACCCAGACACAACACAACCTCTCCTGTAGGGTCTGGTCTATTAAACATCTTTTGTAGATGTTTAAGGAAACAGTCCTAGAACATATGATTTATGACAACTTGCTTTCAGTTCTTTCCATTGCCTTTCTATGTTGAAGCATGCATGGGCCTTTTTTTTTTTTTTTTTTTTTTTTAGAATGCTGAATAGTATCCAGACCATGTGTAATTTATCCACTCATGAGTTGATGGATGTCGGGTTGTTCTTGTGATCCTGTTCTCCTGTGAGTAAATGTGAAGTGCACATGTGTTTGCACATCTCTTGGGTATGTACCTAGGAATGGACTTCCTGAATCACAAGGTCACCCTGTATCAACTATAGAGGAGCTGCTCTGCTCCCTTGAGAGGGCTCTGCTAGCTTGCAATCCCACTGTGATGGGTGGCGGGACAGCTTTGATTTCGCTACATTTTCACCAATGATAAATTGCTATGCACTTTTTTCCTTTTCATGCCTACAGGGGATGGTGATTTATATGAGAAATGCCCTCCCCCCACCCCATGGTCTTTGGGCACCTGAACACTTGAATCCCAGTTGGCGGCTGTTTGGGGAGATTTGTGTGGTTTAGGTTTAGCCTTGCTGAAGGAAATATGTCACTGGGGACAGGCTTTGAGGCTAAAAGCCTTGTGTCCCTTCCAGTTTGCTCTCTCTGCTTTGTGCTCTCAGAGTCCTGCTCCTGTCCCATGTCTGCTGCTTGGTGCCCTGGCTCCCTGACACGATGGACTCTTATCCCGCTGAAAACACAAGCACAATAAACTCTTTCTTCTATAAGTTGCCTTGGTCATGGTATTTTATCACAACAGCAGAAAAGTAACAAATACAAAAGGTGTGTGAGAATGGAGTCTTACTGTGGTGTCATTGTTACTTTCCTGATGGCTAATAATGTTGAGGATTTCTTTCTGTGCCCACCAGCCATTGAATTCCTTGGCCATTTTTTAAACTGTTCTGTTTTGTTTTGTTGGGTTTTTTTGTTTTTGCTTTTTTTTTGTTTGTTTGTTTTAAAGCTGGTTGCTTGTCTTGCATGGACATGTTTACAAGTGCACATGAATCTTCCATAAACTTCCTGACATATTGATAGGTAATAGTAGCCATACCAGGTCCACAGTACAGAACTGACTCTATAGATACCACCTGCTCTTCCAGGTTCTAAGCAAGCTTCCAGGAACCCTCCTCACCCTGCCCTGCCCTGCCCTGCCCTGCCCTGCCCTGCCCTGCCTAATAACCCACTCTGCATAACATAACCATCTTCACACTCCATGCCAGATAGCTTCTTTCTGTTACTTTTTTCCCCAGATGTCACCTGAGAAAAATGAGTGCAATAAAAATTATAGCTTACTCAATAAAATTATAAAGACATTTTGAATGTAGTTTGAGATCCATTTGATGCAATGGTGGCATTAAATATGCAAGAGGAGTGTCACAGAGACATCTTGGCATGTGAATCTGGAGTCAGGGAAGTGGTCAGACTGAACAGAATTCATGGCACAGTGACTGGGTCTGTGGGACCCGGTAGCTTTGGCAGCTGAGTTGTAGTAGAAGACAGAGTGTGGACTTTGAATGGGGATCCCAGGACTGACTCTGGTCAGCTCATTTAGAGAGAAGAGAAGAAACAGCTCAGGACATGGGGTACTCCATATAACAAAATGGGGCTAACCTGACTGGGCATGATGCTGGGGAGGGGTATGGAGAAAGTGACGAATACTGTCAAACACTGACAAAGGTTCAGTAATAGCAACATAGGAGATATATACTTCTCAGATACAGAAAAGCACAGTTGCTGGTGACCTTGACAGGAACAGTATCAAGGCTGAGGACATGCCCATGTTTGCCAGAATTGAGTCCAAAAGAAATGAGGAGAGGGATTTTTATTGGCATATACATACATCTTTTTGGGAGGAATCCTGTTTAAGGAAGGGAGAGAACATTGGTGTCCACAGGAAGAATCCACGGGGGTCAGAAACGCCATTTGCCTCCGTGTGAGCAGAGTCCAGCCTGCTCAGGAACCAATGCATTCTTCCTATCTGAGTGACACCTCAGAGATCACCTTTGACTCCACACTGCACTTCCCTCACACCCCAACGCTCTGCTAACAAGCCTGCTGCCTGTACCTTTAAATGAGGTTGGTCCAGATCCAACTTCTACACAGCATCCTCCACCATCTGCTTTGTCCAAGCCTTTAGCATCTCTCTCTCCCACCTGCATAGTCACAATGGTGCTGCCCTGCTCAGGTGGCTGGCCAAGAACTAATAAATTCACACCCAAATGGCTTCATATGGCCTGGTCATATATTGCAAAGTTCTCACAGAGATAATACAAGAAAATACGTTCTTCCTATGGCCACCCTGCCTCCATTTGACGTATGGCTGACCCAGAGTCTTGATCCGAATGTATTGCAGAGGTACAACAGCTGCCCTTACAAGACACATGCAAGAAAAAAGTCCATGCCTCCTGGCTCTCAGAGTGAGGTGCTTTCAGAACAGACATTAAGACTTGCCCAAGTTCTGAGCTGGACTAAGCCCAAAGTGTCCTGCCCTGTAAAGGCTTTGTTGACTATGAGCCCCTAATGACACCCCAGGCCAGCTCTTGACAGGACTGACTGTCTCTAGAGGAGATCAGAGCTAGTGATCTAGTCCACTGATGAAGGTAATTCATCTTGGAAATAGGTGGCCTCCCTGCACTCACTTCAGATTGTCTAGAATCTTATCCACAAAGGGCTCATGAGTAGGAGGAGGTTGACTGACTTACTGAGCAGGCAAGGTAGGAAACTACTTATTAAAGAAAAATCAGAGCTTCTCTCTCTATTTTCTGCAGAAAAGCCCATTATCTTCAGCAGATGTAAAAGCACCATTCTGCCACATTAGCAGACACCACTCAGTTGGAGGAAAGAGCAGAAGAGAAGCCAGGGGCTTGGGAAAGGCCCTGATGGATTCACCATTGATGCTATCTAGACTCCAGAAATCAGCTTCTCCTTGGCTTTTAGGTGTTGTATACAGCCACCTAAGGATGGTCACTCCTCCCATGGACACAAACATACCAGATCCTGGCAGTAGAAGTATATTCCTTCTTTTGGTGATCATCACAATCTCTTCTCTTTCTACAAAAGTCTCAGATGCTTTTCTTACGCCTTTACACACTACCATATGGTGCAGGGCTCCAGTTAAAGTAGAGTATGGTTCCATTTGGCTGCCTCCGCTGGCTCATCCTGGCTCAGGACGGCACCTGCATGCCTGTGTGCACACACACGGGCTCTGCACATGAACAGCTTGTGGACACAAAGCCTCAAATCCTGGCCCCTTTTCCCAACCCATCACAGGAAGCAAAGACATCAACCTATCAACCTGGCAAAGAAAAATGCAGGGACAGAAAACAACGCTTAGTACTTACTCCAAGAATAGGTCAAACACAAGGCTCTTTGCTTACATAAACTGTCCACACCCACTGACCATCCAGAAACAGGGATGACACCAGTTAGACCTGGCTGGGTTTCTGGGAAAGGAACCAGACTGTGGAGGTTTGAACAACGTCCCCGATAGTCTCAGGCATTTGAACACTTGCTCCCCAGTGGATGGCTGTTTAGTGGATGGATGACCACTAGGTGTGGCCTTAATGAGGACCTATGTCTCTCGGGCCAACTTAGAGGTTTTACATGCCATTTTGAGCCCTCTCTGTTTCCCGTGTTCAGGTGGAGATGTGAGCTTTCTGCTATTGTTCCTACCACCTGCTGCCATGTGAGCCTGCCAGGGAAACGATGAACACTTATCCCTCTAGAACCCGAAGCCCAAACAAATCCTTCTTTCTTAAGTTGCCTTGGTATGGTGGTTTGTATAACAATGGTCCCCACAGGCTTGAATGCTTGGTCTTTCAAGGGGGTACTACTTGACAGGGATTAGGAGGTATGGCCTTGTTGGAGGAGTTGTGTCCCTGGGGTTTCAAATGCTCAAGCCAGGCCCAGTGTCTCTCTCTCCTCCTGCTACCTCCTGATCCGAAGTGTAGAACTCTCAGCTACCTCTTCAGTACCATGTCTTTCTGCATGTGGCCATGCTTCCCATCTTGACAATAATGGACTAAACCCCAGAAACTGTAAGACAGTCCCAATTAAATGTTTTCTTTTATAAGAGCTGCTGTGGTCATGTTGTGTCTTCACAGCAATAGAACACTGACTAAGATACTCGACCATGTTTCATTAAAGCAACAGAAAAGGAACTAATACAAGGGTATAAAGGTAACTAACACATTGGCCATGTATTAGTTATGATAATAGGATGGATGAGGGATGGGAAAAGCAGAGACAGCCCACCAGAGTTCACCTGCCCCTGTGTGCCACCTTATTCTACAGACATCCAGAAGGACCACCATGCTGGCTGACTGGGCTTCTTGATGGTGTCTCCAGCCCATTATTTTAAAGGGGCTAAGTTTGTGTCTCTTGCTGTGGGAAAATATCCCGACAAAGCACTTAAAGAGAGAAAGGGTTCATTTTCGACTCATAGGCCAGGACACAATCCGTCATGATGGGGAAGTCGAACCAATAAGGTTTGAATCACCTGCTCACTTTACATCCATAATCAGGAAGCAGAAGACCTAAATACCATTCACCTCAATTAACCTAATCAACATAATCCCTCACAGACAGTGTGGCCATAGACACAGCAATTCCTCAAGGCATGGGGAGAGTCTCCTCTCTTAGGAGAATCCAGAACCTGTCAAGCTGATGATTAGCCATTACAAGGATGAAATACATGTACAGAATCTAGCAGAACATACCCTCCCCATTACTCACATGCTGCCTGTACACCTGAACTCACCTAAGGCTAATGGAGTTGAGGCTACTTTCATTGCTAATCTGTGCTGTCATTCCACTGTGTCCAAGTGAAAGCTTATCATATCAGTATCTGGGGAATTAATGACGTAATAAAAAGGAAATCAGCAGCCAGAAAAGATGCTGATAGTTTGCCAACTGCTGACCTAGAGGCCATCCTCACCAGGAACCTGTCACAGCTATGACAAGACGGGTGGTACAAACTGTCCCCAAATTAGTCTGACACTCTGCATATATTCCTGGCTGTTCCTTGATTCAAAGCCAGACTGGGGCTTCAGCTGGGGAGAAGCAGAGGGAAATGTCAATTTAAAGACTACAGGAGGATGAGAGGTTAGCCTCAGGTCCCTTGTCATCACTCCTAATGAGAGAGAGAGAGAGACAGAGAGAGACAGACAGACACACACACACACACACACACACACACACACACACACAGACAGAGAGGGGGGGGGATGGAGGGGAAAGGGGAGAGGGAGAGGGAGAGGGAAAGGAGAGAGAGTGTGTGTGTGTGTGTGTGTGTGTGTGCACTTACGAGTCCCAGGAACTTATTCTCTAATAAGTTCTAATATGCTCTGAGCTCAAGACCTCAAGTGTCAAAGTGACACCCTGTCCTTACTGAATCACCCTTGGTTCTTAGGACTAAGACAAGGAAAACTTGAAACTGCCAGCTGAGTAGCTGAGCTGCAATCCGAGTCCATGTACTTATAGGAAGCTGCAGACTCTCTAGTACATTCCATTTCCCACTCTTTATTCTCAGATTCCACTTATGTCCCATGTTACTTTCAGGGAAATCAAGACCCTACTCTGGACAGACAAGAGCCCCAAGGTGAGCTCCCTACAGTCCACTGGCTCAGATACAAACTTGACCACAAGATAAGGAGTTTACAGGAAAGACTCATGCCTGCACAGCTTTCCAGTCCTGCAGAAGGGTTAGGAACTTCCTCTCCAAGGCCCTAAAACATTTTGTCCTGTGCTCTGGACCAACCATCACAGCATCCACCCCTAGCTCCCAGCCACCCACTCCTCATTTGAGTGAAGGGAAAGCCATCAAACCTTGGGCCACCACACTGAGTGCTGCTTCTCACTAAAACCCCATTATCTCCCCCTCCTCCACTTCCACCAAAATACACTAAATCAAACAACTGTCCATGGATTAGAGGAAAATCTGTGAAAATTGGATTTGTAGTGGGCATTAACAAAAAAATTTAAGTGCTCATAAGCTAATTCCAAGAAAATGTACATAACAATTAACAAAAGGATGGGATTGAAGGGATTGCTCATCATTGGAGAGACTTGGAGTGGTCAGAAGATAGGGGCAAAGGCAGGCAGCATATCCCACCGTCAGGGAGTGGATATCAAAACTACTGTGAGACGGAGTAGCCTGATACGGTGGCATTGGTAGTGAAGAGAGAACACAGGCTCTGTGAAGGTTGAAGCAAGGGGAACCCTTGCTCATTGATGGCAGGAACAGAAGTCTGTGTGACCATGACAGACAACAGCATGCAGGGTTCAAAAGAAGTTAAAGAAGAACTGACATACTTCCCTTTTCTGGGTGTACACCCAAAAGAATAAAGTGATCACCTTTTAAAGAAATCCCTGTTCCTTGTACCATTGTGACAAGGTATTCATTCAATGAATGACTGAAGATGCTGATGTCTACACAGAAGACATTATACTGGATGAAATAAGTCAGGCACAGAGAGAAAACTGCTGTGTGACGTTATCAAATAAAAAAATCTAGAAAGAAAATAAATTAAAAAAAATAGTCAGGGAATGGGGGAGCATTAACAGAAGCTTTATGCAGGATGAAGTTTAAAGATCAAACATAGGACTAAAGAGAAGGCTTAGTGGTTTAGAATGCTTATTGTTCTTGCAGAGGACCTGGCTTTGGTTCCCAGCACCTAATAGTGGCTCATATATGCTTGTAACTGAAGTTCTGGGGGAATCTAATGTCCTCTTCTAGCCTCTGAGGATTCCTGCACATATGTAGTATATATAAACTTACATAGGTTCATACACATACAAGATAGATAGATAGATAGATAGATAGATAGATAGATAGATAGATAGATAGATGATAAATCTTTAAATACCAAATTTATAATATGACCTTACCATTCAAATGGATGATAGCTGGTCTTTAGATTGGAAAACAAATCAGGTATCCATATGAGGGGTGGATGCCCATTTGGTTAGCTACAGTAACCATTCCACTATCTACATATCTCATAATGCATGTCACATGGTTTAAACAGACATAAAGCAGAACCTTTGAGTGAGCGAGTCTGTGTTAAGCATCAGAGATTAAGATGCAGGAAGTGCAGGCCTCCATCAGCAGCCTTAGACAGCAGAGCAAGAAACCCAATGGAAGTGGGTGGCTGCTGGAACAGAGGGCTGAGGTGTCCTGGACAACCCTGGGCTAAGAAGGTGGGGTTGAATCCTGCTATCCAGTAAGACTTGTTTGTTTAAGAACATCTGCATAGCACAGCTAGGCATTAAAGGAAGGAAGAGCCCAGGAATAACCTCCTACCACTAAATTTTAGACCTGCAAGAAATGCACACATGCCACAGGAAGAAGAAATCTCTGGGAACTGACTCAGCAAAGTACAAAAAAACTTGACCCCTGAGTTGGTGATAAACTCTATGTAATTATTGAGAATTTTCAACAAATTAAGAAGTCTAAGTAAATGGACAAAAGAGCTCTGACTTCAAGACACAGATCCTCGGTATCAAGGATCTTCCAAAGTAAAATGAGTGACACCTATGGCTGCCTAGGAGACACTGGACACAGGCATCATTGTACACTGTAGCCCCATTTGAAGGCACTTCCAGCAGAGGCAGGGCCCTAGAAGCATCCATGGTTACCTCTGAGCAGGAGCAGACTGACCCCCAGTACGAACAAGTTTTCCTTTCAGGGAGGAAATGGTGATGGGATAGGGTGGCTGGATGCTCACAGCACAGCAGACTTACCACATGCCAGAACTGCACAACACAAGATGAAAGAGAGCTTCAAATTACGTTCTGAGATTTGTTTTTTTTTTTTTTAACTCAAATCATGAGTACATTTATTTCCTTCAGAGACTAGGATAGACACATTTGGAATCTACAAGGGATGAACATCTGCATGGCTATGAGAGAGATTCCTTTTCACAGAACCCACTCAAGGCCTCATCCCTCAGGTGACTATCACCTTTCCCTGCAGATGGCCCATCACCAGGCTCCAGGGGCTTTGACACCTTATAGCATGCTTGAACTGCCTCCAGGACCAGCACCCCCTCATGAAGTCAGCCTGACCATCAGGTTAGCACAATGGGTGTGAATTATGGTTGCTGTGGAACATTGGATGCTATAGAAAGGCCCCAGAGATCCTTGAAAGGCTTTTGATTGTTGGCCACCCCACCCTCCATGTCCATGGGGCTTAGGGCTTGGTCTCCACTCGTCTCAGCATAATGGTTCAGGCTACATGAAACCCTTGAATCTTTCAGCTGACATTTTTAGGTATCAGAAACGCAGAGACCATGAAAACAGGGGCAGGATCATGTCCTGTTTCAAAGGCCCTCGCTGATCAGTCTTGCTCTCCTCCTGGCCTGATCAGACTTGCCCTGAATCTATCTCTGTGGTGAGAGCTTGGCCCCTACCATGCCCAGGATGACTATGGTTCAAAGATAGTGGCCCTGCTTCTAGCATGACCCATTCCAGGAGCAGGCTTGGGTGGGAATAGGCATCTTCAGAGGAGGGTACTCTGCGTTTCGGTCCTATAGGAAATGGATAGCAATGCTGGCTTTCACTCCAGGGTCTCTCTGTTGAACACTCAATGTATGCACCAGCTACTAGGCGGTGATAGGCCTTAGCTGTGTCCATTTAGCAGAGAGCTATTGGCAGACAGCTCTTCAAGCTTGGTTATATGTAGTGGAAAGAAACATGTGAACCTGACATTCTGAGGGCGGGGGAGGGTGGGTAGGGGGAAAAAACTAAGCAAATATCAACACCTAAGATCATTCCTGGCCATGAAAATTGTTGCAAAGTCAGCGTACAAGAAAGTGAAGGTGGTTATCCCAGAATACATTGTGGAACGAGGTTTTCAGGCCACCTCTCTAAACACCACTGTCTCAGTGGTAACTAACCAGCCATATGTGGCACTGAGAGGGTGAGAGAAGAGCATCACAAGAGAAGTGGCCTATGCGAGGATCCCGAGGCAGCCAGGGCACTTGCTGTGCTTGAGGTAAGAAGAGTACAAGAGGGACCACATCCCAAGCTGGCCACAGACAGAGTACTCTAAGATTGGGGTAGGGGTCCAGCCTAAGCTATTGAGTCAGCTGCTTGGCATATGGAGGTGTGCTTGCTGCTCTGGGGCACCCTGCAATCAGTTTACTTACTAGAAGACTGGGGAAGGAAAGGGGCTCTGCCTTCTGTATAATACATAGCATGTTGAGATCTATTATGAAAAACTCAAGAGCCTGTGGAAACACAGGAAATCAGTTGGAGAGTTACTTCCAGAATGAAGCCATGGGAATATTCAAGGTGGATGAGTCATTTCTAGGGACCTGGCAAAGGCCCTTGGGAGGGGCACCAGCAGAGTGGGGTCAGAAACAAAGAAGGAAAAAAAGCATTTCTCAAAAGGAAGGTGCGGTGTTCTGTGGCATTTCTGAAAGTGTTCCCAATGCCCCTCCCCCCACCACCACCAAGCATAAGGCATCTCTGCAACCTGTGTAAATGGGTGATCTGCTTGCATGAGATTTAGGGACACACTAAGGACCACATACAAGAACAGTCACAGAAGAATGTACAAATGTGGCTTGTTTCTGTTCAGTTCAGCAGAGCCCCACTCGGTAGCAGGCAGCCTGGCCAGGGCTGACACATCTGCAAGAGGAGAAGGCATTGCACAAGCTGCAGAGGAAATGACTGTGGAGGGTTCATTACTTCTGGAATGGAAGGGGCCAGGTGGAGAGAGAGAGAGAGATCAATGGCTGTGTCCTTCCAGCCCCCTTTAAGAGTGGCAGCAGATGTCTTCAGCTCTCAAGTCCTTTGGGGTGAGGATATGTTTCCAGTTTCCTCTTCAAAGACAGTGTGGGTAGGATATCATGGTAGAGACAGCAAACATGGCCCCAAAGTGTGTAAATTCCTGGGGAAGGTGGTGGGGATGGGAGGTTCTGGGGTGCTGGTAAAAGGTGGGCGACGTGGTGTGGAAGACCCCCAGTGGGCATGCAGTCCTCACTTTGAGATCCCAGCAACAGGATTCCCCACAGAGGAAGTTCTGCCCCTCCTCCACAGCAGAATGTGTAGGAATGCAGGCTCCGGACATTCTTATAGAGCTCCCTCTCAGAGATCATAAATACTCGGGGCCTTCTGCTTGCTTGTTTACATTCAATCATGATCCCCTCTAGGCAGTGTGACCTCCAGGTGCCAGGCACTTGGGAGTAACAGTAATTATATTGCTACAGGGTTTATGAATTTTTGTCTCTGGAAATCTCTAAAACCATATGTATTATGACACTTTTTATTATAGTAGAGAAAGGAATAATCCATGTAGTTAAAAATAATAATAAAATAAAAGAAGGGCCAACTTTACCCCAAGCGGGTGGCTCTCTGTAGTCAGAAGTAGCCTGGCAGCTGTGGACTTCCCTAATGAGAGAGCTGCCATCACTTGAAAGGCCATGGGAGACCCTGATGCCCTGGGAGTTCTTGGACTTGGTATGTGGCTTAGCTGGCAAGTCACTGGGAGACAAAGAAAATCGTCACTGCCCAGCTGTTCTGTGGCAAGGCAGCATGCTAAATTTAAACCAATAAATAGTTGTGGAAGCGCGAGAACAGGTGGCAGATGGTCTCTGCGGCAGATGGTACTTTCTAATATTTGTATCTGACCGTAATTGGTGATACTGGAGACAGTGTCTCCATGCTCCCATATCACCTTCCTCACTCGAGAGCCTTGGAAAGGGTGGGTCCCACTTTAAAAATAAACTCTATCATTCTTTGGAGAGAAGCCATTTCAGACACTTCATCTGATGGGGAGGGCATCAGGTACCTGGCTCACTTTTCTTAGCAAAGATCTGAGCAGAAGTTGGTCCAGTGACTGCAGGCCAGGCCAGTGCATTTTGGAAACTCCAGAAAGGCATGCCTGCTCTGCTCCACTTCCTCTGTCTCTCTTCTTGTCCTCGACATCCAGACTGTCCTGCCACTGACACATGGGTGTGATGCCCAAAACCTCTGTTCCCCTGCATGTTTCTTTTATAATCTGAAACCCCGAGGAACAGTGAAAAGTGAGCTAAAATCTGTTTGCTGGTGGCAGGAAGGTCCCTGCTCTGTTCTCCGTTCCTGGTGGCTCCTCCAGCCACCAGCGTGCACTATCAGCTGAACCAACAAGTCTCTAAATGAGCCTGCGCCTGCTCCAAAGTGCCCTCTGCACCAAGTGGGATTCAGGGATAGGGGAGCAACCACCAGCATTAGATTCCACAGATGGCCAGAGCAGCTCTTCTCAACCCAACAAGGACCCAACATGATGCTGCATCAGGGATGTCACTGAGTCCACAGATTCACATCCATATCCTAGTCTTCACTGACGAGTACAGGAAAGACATTCAGTCCAGAAGAGGGACAAGTTCCACAGGTGTCTGGCCTGTGGAGAGCAGCCACAGGCTTTGGCTGTGCACATTACACATCAAAGGAGACAGCCTCATTATAACTGAGCTTGGAGCTGGCCCCTGGCTCTTTCGGTATAGGTTTAGAACTCCACACACACCAGGGCTGCAGACTTAGTGTAACTAGTCTGGCTCACTTCTCTTCACAGAGATATTTCCTTCCAGTGCTTCAGCTAATGGAACACACACACACAAACACACACACACACACACACACACACACACACACACACACCACTGTCCTCCCTACCCAGCATAGCTTTTGCCCCAGTACAAGGTCTCACAGTTTCTTAAATGATATTGTAATTTAAACCAGGGGTTCTATATGGAGGGAGGACATGGGGCTGTCATAAGGATTGCAGGACCCAGCTCCTACACACATGCTGACATAACCAAATTCCATCTCCAGTAGTTGTGTGATATCTCCAAGAGGCAAAACTGTCCTCAGTTGAGCCTCATTAACCCAAACTGTATGGAACCTGTGGGGCATCTGGCTTTTTACATCAAGCAATAGGCAGACTCATCATCTTAAATGGGAATTATCCTTCCATCATGCACAGTTTGCTCACTGCAGATATGCCAAGGACCACAGACTGCAGATACGCTTGCATGGGCAACATGATGCATCAGACCTGCCTTCCCTGTCCATCTAAGCCTGTCTTCTCCACCTCACTCCATACTGAACCCATTAAGGGCTTTGTCTTCCTCTTGATCCCAGCCTGGTTCACCATTTGCAGGGGTGTCAGGAATTTCCTGGCAAGCTGGTCCTCTGAAAAGTCTGTCCCTTCACTTCATTCATTTCATAGACTCATGAAAGTAGCTTAGCAACAGGCCTATAGCTCAATGTGAGTCTTTGTTAGGGGTGTGTTGCTGTCAAATATATCAAAAATAAGTAAGTTGGAGAGGAAAGGGGTTATTTCAGGGTTCTTTCATCTTCCAGCTCCCAGATTACAGCCCAACATTGAAGAAGTCAGGGCAGGAACTGAAGCAGAAACCATGAAGGGGTGCTGCATCCTGTCTTGTTCCCCATAGCTTGCTCAGTCTGCTTTCTTATAGCACCCAGTACTACCAGCCCATGTGTGGCACTGCCCACAGTGAACTGAGACCCCTCTATACCAATCATGAATCAAAGAAATGCACCACAGGCCAATCTGGTGGGGACATTTTCTCAGTTGAGGTTCCCTCTTCCAAAATGACTTGAGCTTCTGTCAAGTTTACATAAAAGTAAGCAGAACGATGGGCAAGTTGTGCATCCTCCCAGCTCCTTTTAGAAGCTCAAAGGACATTTGATATGGCTTTTTTTCACAAGAACTATACCCAGTACCCTTCAATGGCCTTCTGTTCCCCTTAGACAAGAGACTCAGGCCAACACAACCAGGTGACCACACCTCCCATAGAAGCCCTGGCTTGGATACCACTGGATTTCATTAGAGGTGGAAAGGAAAGCCAGCCTACAGTATAGTGTATGGTTTCAAGATAAAATTTCATAAGCATCAGTGGATTGAGGGGGTTTAACCCACAGCTTCACACAGCAGGAATGTGGGCTTCAAATACAGATTGCCCAAGGGCTTGTTCCCATCACATCTAAATGAGAGTTCACTAGCACACTGGAATAGAGTACAGATTTCATTCTGGGCAATAAGTGTGCTACTGGTCAGCAAGTCTATGAGGCTGGTAGAGGAACACAGAGGTCAAAGGTCCAGTTGAAACAGACCATGTTAGATTCATCAGAAAGAAGATCAATAACTGAGGGCACATTATAAACCTGGAACATGGGTAATTTATCCTTGCCTTGTATGCATGTGAAATAATGTGCATATATTCTTTCATGTGTGTGCATGTATGCATATGCTTATATGTGCACATACGTGCGTGTCTGTGTCTCATCTAGTGATATGTTTCCAGCTATTGAGAGTGTAGCAAATAGTGACATGGTTAAACATCCCTTATCCAAGGTGCTTGGGATATGAACTGTGTTGTCTTTGGAATATTTCCAGATCTTAGAATATTTACATATACATAATAAGACAAGTCTAAACACAAATTTATTCATTTTCTATAATATGCACAAGGCTTGGGTTTATTTTATCTAATGTTTTAATTGTATGCATAAATAAAGTTTTCTAAAGTGGAACTTTCTGACCTCTGGCCTCAAATCAGTGCTAAGAATTTCTGGCTTTGGGTTTGTTGATACAGAATTCTCAACCTGTCTCCTGCAGAGTTACTGTTTAAGCTCTACCACAGCACATGACCAACTCTCGAAAGCAACTAAGATTCAGGGAGGGAAGATATACTCTCTGGCATTCCAAGTTGACACTGCTATCACGTTTGAAGAAACCAGCATTGCACAAGACTCAGGGCACAGTGATTCCAGTCAACAAATACAACAGACAGCAGCATGCACATCACATGGACACAGCAGATAATGTGGCCAGTCTGGGACCCATTGCACAACTCAAGAGCCTCTCAACCTCTGCACTCCAGGATGCTGGGATACCTCAAGTTCATCCTCTCTAATTCTCCAAAACGGCTTAGTACCCTGAGGACTGATGGTTTAGGAGCCATCATGCCTCTTGTCCCCTACCCCTGCAAGATGAGCAGGACTTCCCATATGCCCACATAGCTATTCCAAATCCCAGGCAGGACAAAGGATATCAGTGTGCAGCTCAGCAGTAGGACCTGGTGCATCACTGGTAACATCAGTTGCTCTTCTTGGGTGAATCACCCTTGTTCTCTGACATGTGTCACACAAGGAAATGGCTGAGATCTTAGGGTCATGAAGTATCTACATGAGTTGTAAAGAGGTCTTATCTCTTCACATAGGCACATACAAGACGCCACATGGGCAGTCAAGCCGTGCTCCATGGACTCCATGTATATTTGTATAGTCTGACACTGAGTAAGCCCCACACAGTGGATCTGGTCTCCAATACCCACAGCATGTGTCCAGAGGCAATGACCAAGACATTGAGCCCCTCGGCCAAGCTGGCCCCTGCCCCTCCAGCTTGATTCTGGGAGCAATTATGACCTTTCCAGGTGGCACAATGTTCCTACCTGAGAACGGGCTGGTCCTGAGGGGGATTCTGATGGGGGTCAATGTCAGGAAATGGCACGGCTGCATGATGGAGGGGCTCAGGCCCCGGAGTTCCTCGGGGTCTACAGAGACCATGGCAGTAGCTGCAGCAGCAGCTGTGGCAGCAGTGATGGTGATGGTGGGACCTCTGCTGATTGGCTTAAGGCTGTCATGGCAACCACCTGTGGGAGAGAGACCAAGGTCAGCACATGTGACACACACATCCATCTCAGGTAACAGTACCCTCAAAACTTGTGAAAGTAACACTGCCCCCCTTCAATGACATCCTGTACTGGTTAGCATTGTCCCAGAGAGAATCTCATCCTTCAACACATACACTTTACCGTGTGATGCTCAGAGTGGCACACTACTGAAGTCACCCAGGAAACGCCAGGACATGAGCACCATACAGGGAAATAGAGGCACTGTGGTACACATGTGTGATGAGAATCATCTGAAGTGACCTTGAGGATGATACTAACAGAATCAAGGTAGGGAGGCTCCAGAGAAAGAAGTGATTGTAGGCCAGGGTGGGAGGAGTTCCAAAGCACTGGGACTCAGGATGCTGACCACCTGCGCCAATCCAGTGCAGAAATCAGCACCCACTCAGGTTCTCCCAGATGATCCTAATACAGAACCCAGGAATGATACCAAGGCTACTGACTGTAAAGGATTCAGGCTGTAAACTCACTTTTAAACATTATCCTATGGCTGTACAACCAATCATCTTTGGCAGCTGACAAGGTGCTAAGCAATGACCAAATGGAATGCCTGCTTTCCTGAGAACTTTCCAAAAGGAAACGTACAATGAACATGCCTCTCCAAAGTCGGTTTTATGATATAGGTTGATAGGTATAAATCAAAGGAGATGAACCAATGAGCAGGTCATTATTGAGGGACGATCTTTATTGAGATGAGGACCCATGGTACAGTTATTTTGGAATAGGAGAATGAGGCATGCTGGCCCCTGGGAAGAAGTACCTGAAAGTGTTAAAGTTCTGGGATAGACGCTGCCCCACATGACACAGGAGCTTTGAGGAGCCTGAGAAGCAGAGTGGAATAGAGCAATGTGCTTGGCCTATCAGGCTAGGCGGGTGGACACAGATGTGTGGGTGATAAGGTTTGCTGCAAAATGGTGGGCAGGCTCAGATGGGAGAAAGATCTGCTTTCCTGTCATGGTCCCAACCTGGCTGCCTTTTGTATATGAACAATCAGGGGACAGGGCTGAGTGTCAAATGTGAACCTCAAGGGAGGTATCCACAAGGCAGGGAGAGATTCAAAGGTGACTAAGAAAGTATTGAAATCAGATTAAAAATATATATATATAGCCATAGGAAGGGAAAAAAGTCCTGACTGTGCATGTCCAGGTGGCTGAGTCATAGTTGATTTCCTCTCCCTGTCTTTCCACATTTACAAATTCCCTAAGAGGGACACAGACCATCTTTTAAAATTACACTTACAGAGCAGCCAAGCAGGAGCTACCATGCTCCCCCAGAGCCCTTCACAGATCCCTTGTCATTACCACCATCCCCAGGGGGCTGCATGTCACCAGCCATCAGCTCAGACTGACACACTGTTAACTAAAGGACAGCTTCCCCTCCATGGGTTCTTTTCTGGTGTACACCCTGTGGATTGTGAAGGTGTAAGATGTATCTACATAGCATCCCATGCAAGAATTTAACAACAGGCAGCTGTTCCACCGGCCCCTTCTGTTCCACCCCACCCCTATCCCCACACCAACACACACACCAACACACCCAACTACTGAGCCCAGAGCAGCGAAGTCTGGCCTTTTGCAGAGCATCATGTATCTGCAGCCCTTTCAGTGGCTTTGCCTCCGCTCAGTGAGCTGCATTGCAGTTCCCTTCCTGTCTTTCTTATGACTCAATAGCGCATTTCTTTTTATCATGGAGTAATATTTCATTATAAAGAAGTACCACCGTTAATTTCCCCCTCTCCTGCTGAAGGGCGTTTTGGCTGCTTCCAGGTTTTGACAATTATGCTCAAGGCTGCTATAAGCATCTGCACACAGGCTTTCTCGTGGGCCTGCTTTTCAGTTCCTTGGGGGTAAACAACACTGTGTGATGGATGGGTCACGTGGCACGGGGGCCTTGGGGACCATGAACTTGTGTATGATATGTGTGCACGGTCATGTGTGTACATGCAGGCAGGCATGTGACAGGGCACACAAGTAGAGGACACAAGACAGCCTCAGGTATCGTCTTCCCACCTTCCTCCTAGTCTCTTGGCTGCTATTGTGTATGCCAGACTGCTGGCCCGGAAGATTCCAGAGTTTCTCCTGCCTCCATCTCCCATCACACCACAGGACTTCTGAGATTAGAGATGCATGCTTCCATGCCCAGCCTCACAGGAATTGGAAGGATCCAAGCTCTGGTCCTCAGTGTGTGGGGTAAGTAGTGCATGGAGGCACCTGTCCAGCCTGTGCTCAGCTTTTAAGGAAACCTCCAGTTCTTCCTGCTCTATTCCCCACCCAGTTAAGTGAGCATCCTGGCTGCCTACGACCTTGCATATGCTCTGTGTCATCTGTGTTCTGGGTCTGATCCTTTCTCCTCTCTGTGTCATAGGCTACCAGTGTCGTCATACACACATTTGAAGTCAGTGCTATCAAGAATGTACAACCTTTGCGATAGAAGCACACCACGGACAGCTGGTGAAATGGATCAAGGGTCCTGTTCCTCACTGAGACCTGTGCCCTTCTCTACTAGAGGTCTGAATGATATGGAAATGCATCATGATCCCCCTGCATCTTTGCCTTTATCATAATGAGTTACAGAATCAACAGCTATCGCTTCTCCATCTTTTGGCTAAGATCATGTGCAGAATCAACAGCTTCATTCTCACATAGCTTCCAGTAGCCAATGAATCAGGACATCCAGAGAACAGAGAACTGCATCCGTGTGTCATATTCATATCCTCACCCTGGTCATAGGTGCTCCCTGTTAGAAGTAGCCATGTGTAAACAGCTGAGCCAACATATCATTTTATTCCAGTCACCATAAAACAGTGTTGGGGGCTAAAACACTGTCAGCACTTTGGGAATGTAAGGTCAGCTAACAAGGACATTTTGAATGTTCTGATGGCTCACCATGAGTCGGGAACCTAGAAGAGCATAGGGACTCCATACTTAGGGGACCAGGCCATCGTGTCTCCCCTTTATAAGACAGAGTCAGGCCTCACAATCTCAACCATGTGCCACCTGGTGAAGTTTCTGAAATAAACTTGCTCTATTCTTTGAAATGAAAGTGACCTTGACTAATGGAAGAGAAAGTTACCATTATAAAAGAAACAGATGTTAGCACAGGTGAAAGCATTTTGCAGCTAGAAATATGAAAACGTTTTTAATCACCACGTGATTTCTGTTGCCAAAAATCATCTGTCAACTTAAAAGCAAAATAACTATGACTCATTAATCTTCCCTTTAAAAACTGAAAAGATTAAAAAAAACAAAACAAAACCCATGTTGAGTTCATTTCGCTTCTTACAAAATTGCACCACCTCCTGATGTGTTCACGATATCTGTCAAGTACCAGTGGTGACAGAAAGTTAGCATGGACAGCACCTGGCATAGCACCCTAATGGAGGGCAGTATCTTTTGCTCACAGCTTCAGAGGGTTTGGCCCATTCACGTCAGGGAGGGCATGGTAAAGTAGTTTACATCACCACCGGCAGGATGCAGACGTAAAAATGTACAGAACTAGGCCATGCCAAGGGCTAGCCCCCACAGACATGGGCCTCTAGCTCCTCCAAGTAGACTCTGTCTCCCCCATTCACTACTTACCAGTAATGTGGTCCCACTGTTAACCCATCCAGAAGTTCATCTATGCATCTATCTGAGCTTTTACTACCTAATCATCTGTAGAAGGCCTCTCAGACACACACACATACACCCAACGATCATCTTTTACTACCACTCACAATAGTTTTCAATCTAAGCAAGTTCACAATCAGAATTCACACTCACAATACTGGTGGACTTTGACAGCGAGATTCATAGTTTACAGTGCATGGATGAAAGGATGAAGCTGCTATTGGTTTCTCCTTCTATCTCATCTCCCAGCTCTGGATCCCAGCAGAGCATCTCTGTGCCAAGCTGCACACAGCTATGGGACTGAAAGACCGTATGATGGATGCAAGGCACGAGGCATCACTGGACACAAATAGATAAATGCTGCTGGGTACCTGCTGCTTGAGAACACCAGCCAGGAAATGTGTGGAGCCAAGAGAACCTGGACGCCAACTGCACCCCCCTGAGGTCTGCCTCTCGGCTGAGTGTGGGGTATAAGCAAGCAAAAGCTCAATAACCTGTGTCAACTGATAAATAATGACAGGAACTTCCTTTCCCCAAAGGACTTCAGAAAATCCCTTAGTGGAGTAAATAAATAGTAAGATAAGATAGGTACAGCCAGAAAAACCTGCTAAGCAAGCGAAGAGATAAGCCAGCAAAGCCATCCATAAGGTTTACTTATAAAAGTCAATGTTTTAAGCAAACCAGTAATTAACTAGGTGCTTCCTTGAAAGCAGCATGAGGCCGGGTTCAAGAGACACATCTGTATAGGCTCAACAACTTCAGCTGCTGCTGCCCTTGTTCTTGTGAGGCATGCGAGCATAGTAGACAGTTTGCATCCTGGGACTCCACCCCCACTTGGTTTGAAGTTTCTGCACACCTGGACTCTTTTAACAATGCCCTTAGTAGCCTTCTTCCTTCAACTCTATGCACTGTGCATACAACCCCTCTCCAAACACAGCATCTAGAAACCTCAGAACCCCTCCACCCCTCACTTGCGACAGGATACATGCACTCTCATCTTTGAACAAAGGTGTAAGTTTCCCCACTCCTGGTAACAGTCAAATTTAAAGTTTCTATTCAAGGGCATTCCTTATGTATCCAGCTATAAAGAAGGGCTAATCTGGCCCTGAGTTTTGGGTGCAGATGTAGTAAGGTGAAACTTTGTCCTCTAGGAACCTTGTAGAGAGGCCCTTCTCTACCATCTTATGCATATGCATAATTGGTATGGATATGATTGAAGCCGGATGCATTATGGAATGGGGCATGGGTAGTACATACATGATTAAATAACTCAATCCATGAATCAAAGTAGATAACTCCCCTTAGAAACCAGTACTTCCTTCCCCTTAGACCAATAACATGGACCCTAGACTCAAAATCCAGGGCTCTTGAGTACTCTTTCTCATATGATCCTCTGCATTTTTCTATATTTTTAACTATCATTTTTCTCCACATGAATTTATCTTGCTACTTTTGCAAAGCTGTGTGAGAATTATTTTCAGTTATTTGGCAAAGAAGCCAAAACATCTGGCCCAGACCCTGACCACTGGTAACACTCTCTGCTGCTGGAGTTTTCAAGGCTACCCCACTTATCCTTGCTCTCAAACTACAAAGGAGCTGTTTGCATGTTCTGTTTGAAGGCAGTCCTCAGGCCCAACATGCAGAGGAGATCTTTAAGTGCCTTGCTGTGGCAGAGAAAAGCTGGGCTTCATGATGTACCTCCCCTTAAAGACACATCTGAGATTGGAGTACCCAGACTTTTCAGGGGAATGAACACAGGAGACATCTGGTTACTAACAGGCCTGGCTTACTAAGACACCTCTGACTTCAGAAGTGAAGGCAGGCAGTGGGTTCTACATGTACCCTACAGGGCAACTGATGTGTTGTTACTGTCCTCTTGGAACCTGCCTCCAAACTCTGAAACTATTTGGGCTACAATTTGCTTTCTTGGGACAAAATAGAAATAAGAAGAATGCATGAGAGATCTGAGACAGTGCCCAAGCAGGGGCTCCAAAGCCATAGACATCAGGCTGATGAGCTGAGCTGGCACAGCATAGAGCCATGGATATCCCTCAGCTGGTTGGACCGTCCCATATCTCTGAGCATGTTCTATAGCAAGTAAACCCCCAGCCTTTAGTGTCTCCTTATGCTTTAAAATGAAGAATGCTGGCAAAGGGGCTCTAGCGACCATCCTTAGATATTATTGTTAGTGGTCATAAATAGCAGTGGCTACAGAGTAAGTGAAATACTAACATCCAATTTTTTATAGAAGGGAGGGCCTCGACTATGACATGTCACATCTGTTAAAGAGGATACCCATATTGGGGCAAACTTTAGGACTCAAGGTTGTGGAGTGTTGGGTAAACAGCAGAACTGTGAGAGCCTCTGCCGAGCAGAGTTTGATGAGCACCAGCTGTCATCTTCTCTGCTGAGTGAAGCATTGAAAGAAATAACCATTCATTAGCGCTGTCTGCCTAGCAAATGGTTTCAACTCTGGTGGAAATGCTTCAGGCTCTGTACTACTGACCAGTACTCATTTCTGCAGAAAGGATTGAGTGATGAGGCTGGTGGGCTCTCGAGGAGGTTTCGTGTGTGTTGGGTGGGGTGGGGGAGACATAGGGAGAGACCATGAGACTTGACGGGGGCATTGGGAAAGGCATAAACAGTCTCTTCATTCCCATTCTGTGCATGCACTGGTTTCCTGTGCTCCAAGGAATAAGAAAATCTATTAGGTTTCAACGGTGGTTTTCCAGAAGAGTAGCGACAGGTTTCATGGGTCTATAAGACGAGCTGATACAAACCCAGTCTCCTTGTGTTTGAACTGTGGCTTAATGATGCGGCCAATATTTGCTTGTTTTGCTGTTTGTTCTCCTTGTTTTCTGAAAGAGACATCTAATTCCTGGTCTCGTTACAAGTGCTGAAGGTGCCAAGGAAGCAAACCTGCAAGCTGCGCTGGACCATCTGCTGAGCTCCATAGGCAACGCTCATCTCACATGCCCAGTGAGAGCTTGCTGGCTTTCCCAAGGACTCATTGCACTTATCCAACCTACGTTCCCAGGGCTGGGAACAGCATAGGACCCTGATGCTCAGATTGTCATTTGCATTGAACACCCATAACTGACAAGAAGGACAACCCTTGGCCACCACTTCTTTTCATGATCTGGTTCTATGTCCCAGTCACAGATAATGACCTTCAAGAATGAGGGAGGCCACACTCTCAGGCAACCTCCCATCAGTGGAGCATCACAGAGAGGCACAGGGATGGTGTTGATGCCATTTTGGACTTCAGTGGCCTTGGCCACCTTGCCTGGCTTAGAGGTTCAAATGGGTCACCTTAAAGACTTGACTGGCCCACTGAGTCTTAGTGTTCTCATTTCTGAGAGTGTCTTCTTGATCCTCCAAACATGGGGAAGTCTCAAGAGGACTGTGTATGATGTCCTGCTGTCCCAGTCTGCACCCCTATGAGACACCATGGCTATAGAGTGTCCTTCAGTGTTGACTACTGTCAACTAACAGCTTGTCCAGGTAGGGTATCCTTTCAAAACATACATGCATGGAAGAAGCCCTTTGCTAGCTCATCACTGGAATTTATACACTGGGAATCATCCTAGACATGAATCTGGAGCAAGGAGAAGACAAAGAGACCTGGAATGGCGATGCACAACTGAACATACACAGGTACCCAGCATCAGATGGGTGGATGGGGACAAAGACCACACCCTTACTGGGGTCCACTACACTCTCTATTTAGCCAGTGCTCAGCTCCTTTCAGACCCCAGGCAGCATCTCAGGCTCCCAAAGCTGCTGCTGCTTTCAGTCTCTCCCTGTAGGACCTAGCCAAGAGCTGTCTAAGCAAAGAATCCCTGCCAACCAGTGACAGGCTAGAAGGCTTCAGACAAGAGTGACAGGGGGTCGTGACCAGATCCTGGCCTGACCCTCCCATGGCAGCTCTACAAGCCACTCCTGTGTTTGCCTAGACAATAGCCTAGGAAGACTATTGTCCTTATGACAACGATGTCACTAGACTGCATTCCTGGGAGCCACCACCAGGACACCATGCCTGGGCTCCCACGTGTGTCATCCTGGGCAGGGGCTTGGAGGCCCTGGAAGTGGTGGAGAACAGTTTCTGCTCTGGGCTTCAGTCTGTTCTGTTGGTTTCTCTGCTGAGTTTGATGAACCGCTTTGACCAAACTCTTGCACCAATTCGCCGGACTCCAGGGAACCTGATGCCGAAGCCTAGCCTTGGGGTTTGCTTTCTCAGCCTCAGGAGCCAGAATTGTGAAGGAACCTTGTCATGGAGGGAGGGTTCCTCCCCAGGGTACCTGAACACATGGTGCTGGCCGTGTTTAGCCCATGGTATTCCTTTGCACCCCTCACCCCTATAGCCACACTAGGTTTAGATACATAGCGGGTACTGGGTAAGGGATGATTAACTCATGCATAGTCCTTATTGCCCTCTCCCCTGGAAGTTCCACTTTCTACCAGATGACATGCTTGGGGCCTCCTATAGCCACTCACTTCACACACTTGTCCCTAGCTATGTCCCCTCTTCCTCCCAGCTCTCTGGCTACACTTTTCAGTCTCCTCCGGTCTCCTCCCTGGATCCCTCAGACCCACATGGATCTCAAGAATGTCTGACTGGATAAACCATGCCCCTAGGGAAAACCAAATCCCACTGTTCTACTAAAGGGACATTAACAATAAAATGTCTCCTAAGGACATTCTGCTATACCCTTAGAACCATGCCCTGCTCAGCCACCATCAGAGAAGTGTCTTCTTGCAGTAGATAGGAGCTAACACAGAGACCCACAACTGGGCAATGTTCCTTGCTTGGCCTCAAATACCTGGTCCTATATGATCCTGCTGCCTCAGCATCCTGAGGAGCTGGGTGTGGTTGTAGGCTCATTCACAGTGTCTAGCTCCAGGATCAGGTCCACAAAATATCTCAGGTTTTGTCAGCTTTCCTGGTGGACCTAAGCATCAGCTGGGTGAGAGTCTGACCAGTGCTGTCACCACTCAGCCTTGGCGGGAAAGATGGAAGTGCTTCAGGCTGCCATCCCTTTAATCCAATCTGGATTGGTAGCTTGGGTGGCACCCGGCAGGCTCAGGAGGTCAGAGTAGAGCCCGAGGCAAAGTGATGACCAAGAATACACAGCAGAGGCCTTTGACGGATGCTTTCTCCAGAGTCATTGTGTCCCAAACTCAGGGCAGGGGAGGGAATGCCTTTCCCAGTTCAGTACTGAAGGGCTGAAGCCAGGACTAATCCTGCCATCCCACCCCACCCCCGCCCCCCGGGCATCAAGACCATCTTACTTGAATCTCCTTCTAGAGTCTGAAAGCTAAAAGTAATAGCTTTGTTGAGAATATTAGGGGAGAAGCTGAAGGCCTGAGTTCAAAAGGCCCACAGGATCCTGCTTTTACAAACTATCCTACCTCCACATTCCCCACTGGATAGATACTAAGATGCCTAATCACCAAGTCACCACACCACACAGGCACACACATGCACACACACACATATACTTGTACACACACACACTTGCACACACATGCATGCACACACATAAACACACATGCAAACACAGGCACATACACACAGGTACACACATGCATGCGCACGCGCGCGCGCGCGCACACACACACACACACACACACACATACACTGCTCCCACAGTCCTAGCAATCAATGCTGACACTAAAAAACAAGTTATTTAATCCCAGGGAGGTGGAGAATTCATTTAGCTCTTTTTGTCACTTTACAAATACTAATTTATTATTTTATGATTTCATGTAACTTGGTACACAATAATTTGAATATTCAGTTTTATTAAAACTGGAGATTAATTACAGTCCTCCAGAGAACAAATTGTTGCTAAAACTAAGTAGTCTGAACATCCTCAGCTTGGGAATGAATTGAGTCAGGGAAGGGAAGAAGCCAGAGGTAGCAATGTTCTTTGTAAGTAACGATGGTGGTTTCATGGTTACTTGGTGAGTTGTTGTCCCAGTGTCCACCTGATCAATACCTGTGGTGGTGACAGACTTTCTAGAATGTAGAAGGGAACCCATCACAGGAAGAAGTTTGGAGAGAAGCAGCTGAGGCTCAGGTGCCTTGCAGAAAGAAATCAGTAACAGCACCCAGGCACCCAGGCCACGCTGGAGTCTGGGGCTGGTTTATGAGAACCTCTTGTCTCCCCCATATTCACTGTCCATCAGAATCCCAGCCTCACTCACCTCCACCACACACATGAACAGGTTCCTGAGTGGTACCATGCTCAGGAGATGCCCACTGTGCTCTGTCAGCCTTGAGCACTTAAAATGTGTGTCAACAGGAGACATTTATCTTCTGAACAAGCCACTTAGTACCCACCCTGCACTGTCTCAAGAGAGTACATATCTATGGACTAAGAGAATGTCTTCTACGGACTGTGATGGTTCTGACCAAAGAAGGACCTGCCATACTAGAGAATAGATGTATTTGTAGAGGTAGCGTGGGCTAGCTTTATTCTTAGCACACAGAGGGCTCCTCCGACCTTGGGTGCAAGATAGAATCCTATTTGTTTGCAGCACAGAAGTTTGGTGCAGGATTCTTTCTGGGCTCAGGGACTGGCTGTTTATCACCAGGCAGCTGTTTGTTCAAATTCCATGTGCACACAATTGACGCTCACCTCTTACCTGCCTCGTAATACCCCATGGTGGTAATAAAGCACCGGAAATCATTCGGAGCCACGACTTTCTCTTCAGAGACACATTTAGACAGCAGTGCAATCAGCCGGCCTATGGTTTTTAGGAACTTTCCTGCTTTGTGGTACTGATCTTCGTTATGAAATTAAGGTGATTGAATGCTTCATAATTGAGATACCAAATATGCTTTTTCTCCCCAGCACCTGCCTGAGCGGCTCCTGATCCAGAGCCTCCCCAGGTGAAGGTAGACGGCTGTTTGCATTCAAGACTTGAGAACTTGGAGCTAGATGAACAAGTCCATTGTGATAGATGACTGTATACCTAAAAACCCCAAACACTTTTATAGGAAATCAGCCTCTAGCCCCGAACTCCATACACATCCCTACAGTGACTACATGGAGACTCCAAGGCAGAAGTCATCAAAAGACCTCTCTCATCCTCACAGCTGCTGTGATGGGTCCTGCTGGTTTTCATGGCAGTTGGTACGTGCTGATGTTCTGAGTGAGCAGAAGCTCTTGAGACTAGAAATCAGGGCATTGGTGGGACTGAGGACAGACATGGCCTTGCTGAGCCAGGAGCTGTGAGTTCTTGGAGGGCCCTCCTCCCTCAGATACACCTGGTCTAGATGGGTTGGATCCCTTGGTCCTCTGTTGGCTCCTCCATCCAGAGAATGAATTGCAGTCAATGAGAATAGGGCATAGCACCAGCAGACACCTGGAGCCTCTGGAAGGCCTGAAGATGTAATAGTCCCTCCTAGGGAACCCAGCAATGAGTCAGGAGCAAGTGTTGAGGCAGTGTGGCATGCTTGCTGCATTAGTAGCTCCTGCTACTTCAGCCACCCAGACAGACAGCAGACACACCTCCTGCAGGCCAGTGAGGCTTGTCCCTAACCTGAGGCACCCAAGAGGCTCTCACCTCTGGCCTGTGTTCATACCAGCCATGAGTCAGGTCTTTCTAGGAGCCAGAGCCACCAGTCTGCTCATGCTCTGGTAGAAAGCAAAGATGCTCCTGCTTGCAAGCCCACCACCTCACCTTCCTCCCCCTACTCTCTATTCATCCATATTCATATCTTGACCTTTCAGAGGCAGTCCCAAATGTCATTTGAAAAGTAACCATTGTGGTCCTCAACAAGAATTTGCTTCTCTCGCCTGCATCAGTGCCCGATGTCTCTTCCTCGGGATCACAGTGTTCTATCCCCACAGCTCACCAGCCTTCGCTCTCTTAGTGAGTATGAGAAATTCTAGACTCTATTTCCAACCGAATCCAGTCCTCCTTTCAGGGAACCAACAGACAAATCACCAGGGTCCATCTCATGCAGATCTCCCATCAGGGAATGAATGCCCTCTGTTCCTGGTACCTGAGGCGATCCTCCCACAGCTAAGAGTCTGTCCCAGTCCTAAACAATGAAGGTATAGACTCATCCAAACAAAGGGCATTCAGGGTTCATTCACAGTTTGGAAACAAAGCCTTACTGTGCTGAGACAGTGAGTGCACTGCATGTGAAAGGAGAGAATATTTTCCTCAAAGGAGAGACTGCCCCATTGCTTCTATGAAGGTACTTGTATCCAAATAGGCAAAGCTTAAGGTCACCAGACGATTACTGCAAGAAAGTAGTGCAGTCTGCCCACAGGAAGACTCCTCCCCCGTCTTGCCTATGCTTTAAAGGTCGATGCACCTTGAGGATAAAGAGGGTTGTTAGTATAATCTCCAGGGCACCTCCCAACACTGGTTAGGGCTCTACAGTATTCTTACGCCTAAAGCCACTCTGAGGAAATTCGCCCAACTCTGTGTCCCTCGAGCACACAGCCAAGCCAAATATTTGGTTCATCAGCTTCGGAATTCCTCGGGCTTCTATTTGAAGTACATTCTCAGGAATTCAAAGAATATAATTAAGGAGACCAGAACTGTGGCACGAAGGCATTTTAGAATCTGACACTGTTTCTGAGGATTTTTTGATTCAGTTATTTCTGAAAATGTGCTATGGTTCCTAATGCCTGGTAGGAAGAAGGAAGTGAACTTCCACCACAGAAGCCAACGAAAGCAGCCCAAGCGAAACACCTTGAAGACTGGACCTCCCCACCTCCCAAATCCCACTGAGTCTGCGCATTCACTATTACAAACTAACATCAAGCAGTTCTCATGGGATAAGCCCAGGGGTAAGATACAAGGATGCAGACAGCTGTGCCTGCCTTGTCAGCCCATCATCCTCAGCAGGGTGGCCTAGTAGGGTGCTCAGCCAGGACCTTGCCTTTGGTTATCGATTTGCCACCAAGTGCTTCCCAGGCTCCAAAGAGTTAGCAATAAATCAGACCTCCTTCTGCCACCAAGCCCTCACCTCCACCCCTTACCCATGTGACACTCAAAGAAGACAATAATGGGATGGGATAGAATATTCTGTTTCCATGAGCTAGCTCTTCTAAGGCCTTTATTGCATGCAGGCCTCAGAACCAACTTGCTGACAAATGAAAGCTGTGGTGATCGCTGCTGTACAGAGGCATCTATGCACCTGTGTGCCTGGCTGTGTGCCAGGTGTCCACACTTTATAATCTGAGGGTATGTAGTTTGAGATGAAAATGTATTCTCTGTTGGAAGAATATTTCTTACTATACAATTTAGAGATAAGTTCATGCAGGCCACCAAAATGACTGTTCTTTCAGAAGGGAAAAAACCTACCACCACCAACAACAACAGAAACCCAACTCAGCTGAACCAGAATACATTTTCTATGGAACTCTGAGCTAGACTCCCTCTGGGAATGTTTCTGTAGCTGCAGTGGAAAGCTACTCTCAATGGGAGGCAGGGTCAGGGCACCAAAAGTGAGTGTAAGCAGGAGGGTTGGTTTTTTTGTTTGTTTGTTTTGTTTTGTTTTTTTCCATTTCCCATGGGTCCACAGGTGGCAGATAGAAGAGGCAGGTCTACCTTGAGGGTAAAGGTAGAGCCATCCAAGTCTCCAGAAGCTGTAGGATCTTAGAACTACCTGGAGCTGCTCCTTGTGGGAGGGGTGTCTGCCCAGGGCTGGTGCTGCCCTGCAGTTCTACAAGTGAAGATCTCTAGATGAAGGAATAAGTAACCAGCCTGCCAGAGGCCAGAGTTCAAGACCAAGCAGAGAAGGGAGAGAGCTACAATGAGTCAGCAAAACAAGAGGAGGTAAACCAGCACCCAGCTCTACTGGGAGGTCAGAAGTTCACAGAATACAAAGGAACTATGTATGAAGTGTTTTTAAGAGTGCAAGGGTCAAGACAATGAATAAGGAAGTGGGCTTTTTAAAGATCATAGAATGTCTAGAGATGAAAAATGTGACCTTTGGAACCAAAAGCTCCTGGGTAATTGAAACAGGAGATGCACTAGAGATGAAGAGAGACTTAGTTACTGGGAAATACCCCCTAAGAAATTACCTACATAAGCCCAGAGAAAGACAAGTGACCCAGAAGGAAGATGAAGGGAACAAGAATTTACAATAACAAAGTTTAAATTCCTTACCAAAATTTTAGAGGGCAAAAGTGAGGACAAATAGGGAGAAAGTAGCATCTGAATGAAGTCCCAGAAATGACCAAAGACAAAAACACATCCTTAAAAGAACATGTATGAAGCCATAAAGTTAGGGGCAAATTCTCTGAAACACTGTGAACGTAGATGGATGACCTACACACTATATCAATTAGACTGACAGAAAGCCTCAGCACTAATATATTCATGTCACAAAACAGAGAGAATAGATTCTCGGAGTAAGGGGAAAACAATTTCCAGCCCCCCCCCCAAGAAAATCTTTGGAAATAAGGGAAAATAAATCTGTACTTTTCAGAAGAGGCAGTATTGAGAGATTTTTACCAGTAACCAGCCTTCAGCAGAAGTGTTTTAAGTAGGTCTTTTAGCAAATGCTCTTGGTAACATCATCTGGGAAAACTAAATATTTAGCAAGCACGGAATACCAGGAATGATCATTTCTACAAAAATATGTTAATGATTGACATAACCCTTAAGTTGGGTCCTCAGTAAAAAACGAACACCACAATCAAATTGTTACAGCATCTACTGTTCAACAAGGATGGGCTAAGCAACATGGTACTTAATACTAGACTTCTTAAGTTAAGCATTTATGATATAAATTACAGACAATAGAAGATAATAAAAGGTTGAAATGACCGCAAAGTTAAATTAACAGCAAAATGTAAGATATGAAAAGAAAGAATAGAAAATTGAGAAGAAACCGCAGTGAAAAAGCAGTAAGGTCATAACGAGCTTCAAAGATCGATATTCATTATAAATGTTAATTGGCTAACTCACGAGCTAGAAGATAGATTGCTAATTAAGGAAAAAAAACCCAGCCATTTAATGTCAAAAAATACTCATTTTGGTTCTGAGAACACATGAAGTTGACACCAATCACAGAAAGGAATACTGGTCTATTTAAGAGGAGAGTCTGTAAGGGCAGAGGGTCTGACCTATTGACCATGTAGGAAGTGACTCTACCATGCAAACAATAGGAAGGAAATTTCAAAATAAAACTATCATCACCAAACACACTTGGAATACTGGAAAAGATGCTAAACCGTGAGAAATGCTTAAGAAACCACCTCTACCACACTTGGCTGCCGCCTTTCTTTCTTCACATTTTCTTTCTTCTTTTATTTTTTCATGATTCTTTTGTTCACTTTACATCCTACTCATGCCCCCTCCACCCCTGATCACCCCCTTTCACAATCCTCCTCCCATCCCCCTCCCCCTTTTCTTCTGAGTGGCTGGGGTTTCCCTAGGTATCCCCCAACCCTGGCACATCAAGTCTCTGTCAGGCTAGGTGCATCCTCTCCCACTGAGGCCAGACAAGGCAGACCAGCTAAAAGAACACATCCCATGGACAGGTAACAGCCTTGGGGATAGCTTCCCCCATCCAATTGTTCAGGACTCATGGCAAACATTTTCAAAAAGAAGAATATAGTTGAAGCATAATGATCAAGCCTGTCTAGACAGACCTACATAAAACCACTATGCTCCCAATGCTGAAAGATGCACACTACATTGAACCACACAGGCAGTGTTGAAAACCAAGAATGATCTCCATGTGGCACAGAGAAACACATGGATAGTCTTTCATAGATGCTCAGTTTAAAAAGGACCAGGGCAAAGGAAATAAGGCAAAGAGGTCAGGGGTCAGTGCTCCAAGTTACCAAGTTCCAGGAATTGAGGGGTGGGTAGGGACATAGAAACAAAAAGTTTACCAGATGGAGGAGATAAAATATTTACAGAAAAGTATTACAAGTTGAGGGAGATTATAGGTGTAAGTGATTTGTGGAATACTAGCCCTTGGAAAGATAGAAAAAGAGTACTACCTTTGATAGAAAAAAAAGTTCTCTCAGACTTTCTGACAAGTGGTACTCCAGCATAAGGAAGCTCTCCACAGATGTTAAATGAATGTTTATTACACAGCTCAAGAACATGACCGGAACCTTTAAAATGATGAAGAAACAGGAACAAAAAGTCTATTAACAAGTCTCCACAAATAGGAAATTGCTCCAGCGAATTTCACTATGAAGGCTGTTGTTTCTACCACTCTATGGCCAATGCTTAAACAGAACTTTCTTAAAAAAAAAAAAAATACATGGGAAGCCTGATAGAGTGACTGACTGAGCAGGTAAGGTGCTTGCCAGGAAGGCCTGGGGACCTGAGCACAGTACCCAGGAACCATGTCTCTTGGTTAGGTTTCTGTTGCAGTACACCATGGCCAAAAACTGCTGGAGAGGAAATGGTCTGTTCCATCTTACAGCTCACAGTCCATCAGGGAGGCAGGAATTGATGCAGAGGCCATAGAGAAACACTGCTTACTGGCTGGCTCTTCATGCCTTTTCTCCTGCTTCTTTATACACTCCAGGACCAACACCCCAGGGGTGGCCCTGCTGCAGGAATAGAAACCCTGACTAAGACACCATCAGTCAAAAAAAAAAAAAAAAAAAAGAAAGAAAAAAGCCCTTCAGACCCACCCACAGGCCAATCTGACTTGGATGTTTTCTCAGTTGAGTTCTCCTCTTCACAGGTGACCCAAGCTGGTGTGAAGCTGACATAAAGCTAGGCAGCGCTCTGTGTATATAGACAGCCTACTCTGTAAGGTCATCTTCTAACCTTCACATGTGTGCTGTGGTATGCGAACCTACCACTACATACAATAAATATCAAATGATTTTTTTAATCCACAGGATATAAAGTTGCAATTTAAAAATCAATTGAACTGGGAAATGACAAAAATAGCAAGCACCTTTTAAGTTTTCCGACACAGAGATGCACAATTTAAAAATAAAATAAATCTACTTTAAAAATATTCTTGAAAATAATGTAATAATACATGGAGCTAAGGTACAAATACATCTTAACAACTCGGGAAAATACATAAACAAGAGAAACAAGCAAACACAGATTAACCACCCATAGCCTACCCCCAAACACAAACAAACAAACAGAAAAGCACACATGTCCACAAGGCTGTAAAATGTGTGGGAAAATATTTTAGAATCTGACCCTTGCTTCTTGGAGGAACCAGTGAGATAGGCAACTGTTAATAGTGTTATATGAGTAATTTCTAAAGTAGCAAGGTGCAAGCAGGTAATACTGCATATGCAAAGTGTGACATCGGTCAACAGGGGTTAGAAAAGTTACTCTCTATAGAACCATGAAAGATGACTACAGGAAGATGTCCTCCTGAGCTCAGTGTAAGGATGGATTCCCAAGTGCACGCCCTATTCATTTGTCAGCCTTACCAGAGTGAGGAACAAGATAGAGTAGTCAACTGGGAAAAAATGCATTAGATCAATAGCTAAAAATCTTACCACAAAGGAAGGACTGAGTCCTATTTTAACAGGCAAGCCCTACATTTTAACAAATATTGTATTCTGATATTGTAATATAAAGCTTCCAAAGAATTCAAGTGGAGTGTTGCTGTTTCTCAGTGAGCTTTCACGCCAAACATAATAGAAGATCACAAGACACAGTGCGCTTTCATGCACAACATAGATCAAACACACTAGACAAAGAAATGTCAGTAACTCCAGGACAGCCCATAAGACTTGTCAGGAGGAGCTGGGACTCACTGGGAGGAATGCATGCATTTAACATTTACATAATGCAGGCAAAACAACCAATTGTTCCAGTTAGCCTCTCTGATGCTGTGATAAAACCTCTGACCAAAAACAAACTGGGGGAGGGAGAGAAGTTTATTTGTCTTTCAGGTCCCAGTCCACCATTGACAGATGCCAAGTCAGGAGCTCAGATAAGAACCTGGAGGCAGTAACTACCTCGGAGATCAAGGAGAATCCTATCCTGCTCGCTGGCTTGCTCCCACTGCCCTGCTTAGCTAGCTTTCTTACACAGAAGGGGATGGCACTCTTACATCAACCATCAATCAAGAAAATGCCTTACAGATATGTTCACAGACCAATCTGACGGAGGCAATTCCTCAGCAGAGATTCCCTCTTCACTGCTACCTTTCAACTTGACAACAACTAACCAACACACCAGTTTTTAAAAAGAAAGTCCTGATTACCCTAATAGAAAAAGAGAAATGGCACAAAAATGTCAACATTGCATTATGGGGAGAAAACTGACACCTGCCGAATTAACATGGGAGGGGACTTACCCAAGTTACTATCATTTACACTATGATATCATCATTAGGCTTGATAATAGAAACCATTAGAACCATAATAACTGCATAATACTGCACATTCTCTCTGGCATGCAGATTCTAGCTCTCTCTCTTTCAGCCCCCCCCCCGTGTGCGTGTGCGTGTGTGTGTGTGTGTGTGTGTGTGTGTGTGTGTGTATGCGCATGCATGCTCATGTGCACACACCTATATGTGGTCATAAGTGAATACAGGTCATGAAACTAGAAAGGGGACCCTGAAAGGAGAAAGAAGAGGCTTGAAAGAAGCAGCTCAAGGGGTAAAAGAATAAATATTCCATGAAAATGGAATGAGGCAGCTAGGGGCGGGAGTGGAGAGGAGGAACAAGCAAAGCAAAGTGGGCGGGCGTTGCAAATGTCAATCCTATTACTTAGTATGCCCACACCTATGTCATTACTATTTCAACATTGCATTCGAAGTCCTAGATAATGAAAAAAAAAATTTAAAGTTTGATTCTAGCATGATTGGGAGGGCTCATGTAGTCCCAAGGGTTCTGAGGAAGAGTGAGTTCAGGGGCTTGGTCTCTGTATACTGTCCATGTTCTGAATGGGATGGGCTCATACCCATTGGAAGTGGGCAGCACTAACTAGACTCAGTGGGTAAATTAATTAATTAATTAATTAAAAGGGCATGATGTTGACAGGGGTGTGTGGCAAGGGGACTCTTGGAGGACTTGGAGGAGGAAAGTGGGAGTGTGGATATAATTAAAACACATTGCATGTGTGTGCAAAATTCTCAAAGAACAAATTAAAATATATATTAAAATGTAAACAAAGGAAACAGGAGAACAGGAAGAGAGGAAGAAACAAGTCTTTTTTCCCTGCATGTAAGCATCTTAGTGGCTTCTACAAGCTGTTCTCTATTGTCCTTTAAAAGCCTGCAAAGTTACTATAAAGAAATGAGACTTAATCTGCAAAATGTCCTTGTGCTGTGCGTGTCTGGAAATAGTTTTACGCTGGTGCTACTTGTTGATATTTACTGGCACTATGGATGATGGTCTCTTTTTCTTCCACAAGTTAATAATGTCCGATTTTTTGTATGGAAAGAGCTGATTCTTCTTATACTGAGAAAACAGAATAAATCAAAAATAAAAAGTAAGAGCTTTGCACAGGTAAGCGTCACCCAGATCCGTTGCACCTGGATTCTTTATTTTCTTCAGTTACTAGACTGGAGGGGTGGCATCAGGGTTATTTGTTCACAGAATGCATGGTAGTAAGAAAATGCCTCTAAGCAGCAGACATTAAACCTCCTGCAATTCTGTCAAGATGTACATGCCGCTAGCTCTCCAAGACCATTACAAACAAATGTGGTCCTGTGTCTGCCATGGCCATGTCTGCAAAGCTGTTGATGTAAAGGAAATATATCTCTCATCAATCAGTTTTGCTGAGCTGTCTTTTTAATTTGTTCAGAGAGTTTTAGTGGTGACCTTGATGAGATTTCTGAGATCCCTAGGTGGTCTTCCATGTTGATACATTTCTTGGCTAGAGCTGCTGGGAGACAAAGTGGGGAGTAGAGGTAGGACTCTGATGGTCTGGGAGCTTTGACCACTGCTGAAGGTTAAGCTCTTAGCTCGGTGTTGTGTATCTGGCACCACATCATGTTCCAGATTTCAGATTGTTACAGATGGCTGTTGTCTTTGTACATAGCCCACAATGCATCTTCATGTAGTTTACTGACATGAGTTTGTGTTTTTTCTTCAGTAAGCCAATGGGCTTGATGCCATGGTCAAAGCCTGACTTGCCAAGACGGGGCTCCATGATTGTGAAACATGCTCCTCTTGATCCCAGCAGATGTTAGCAACACTCAAATTGATACCTTCCATGTATCAGATTCTTACAACTATCTAGATAATTGAGATTTATCTTCATAATTAAAGTTTCTAAATTTTTTTTATTTTGAAAGCATTGGCAACCACTTTCATAATCGATCTTAAAATTTCAGCATTTCTGGTGTTCCAAAATACACATCATAGGAAGTAACACGCATGTCAGGTGTAGAAAGGACTCACAGGCAAGGGAATGAATCAACCTGTGGTTACCAAGCACATGTCCAATTAGAGAAGTCTGGAAGCCTACCGGGATCCCAGTAGCTGTGCCATACTGGTTCAAGCTAAATAGCTTCTGGGTCCCAGAGAAGAATTCAACACATGACAGAAAGTAAATGTTTCTCTTTATCTTGTAATTAGTTTTGTGCCCACAGGGTTAAGGGAAACATTTTTAATCAACCTTATTTATTTATGATCATTTAAGCTATGAATATCTGCCTTTCTTTTTGTCATTGGCTTTTTCATAGTTCATTTTACTTCCTCTAGCCCCCTGTGCATATATCTGGAAACAAGTCCACACTGTGCCTGTGCAGCCATCTCTGAGACTTTCCATTTCACCTTCCAATCCATCTCCAAGAAATAAAAAAGGCTTGCAAGTTACTCCATGTGCATTTCAGATTCGGTTATTTTTAGAAAAGGTTTATATCTGTAATTCTGACTTGTTTCATTCATTTTTTTTCCCCCTGCAGTCTTCAAGGTTGCTGGGCATTTCTTTAATGCTTGTCATTAACTTCCAGGCTGTATATTAGTTATCTGAGATGTGTTTCGTTTCCTTTCTGGCTGTTCATGGTAACACTGGGACTCAGTTGAATTTGTACATTGACCTTGTACTCTGATATTCTGCAAGAACTCTGAGAAACCCTGTACCGGGAGCTTTGGGCTGACCGTATGAGGTGGTCTACACTGGCAATGCACTGTCTGCATTCATGTAGAGATGACTTTGGACATGGTCCTTCTTCCTCTTCCTCAGCGCCTTCCCTCCTGTTTCCTATTTGTCTGCTTGCACCACCTGCAGCTTCCAGAACAATTTCGCATGACAGTGGTACAAGCACATGTCCCTGCCTATTTCTTCACCTGGAGGAAACTGCCATTATAGCTGTTAAATGTAGCATGGCCTGTGGCTTTCACAGGGTAGCTTTTGTTCATTCAAGGAGATATACTTTAATCTCTCATTGTTTGCCCATGTTTTATTTTATTTTATTGTTAACCTGAACAGATATTGAGTTGAAAAATGATTTTTATTGTTTTTGTTTTATACTCAGATACTATCTAACTTTGTTCCCCAAACTTGAGATTCTTCTGCTTCAGCCTCGGTGCTCCGGTGACTGGCACGCCCCACCATGTCTATGGCACACATTTTCGAAGTCTACTGAAATGATCTTACTACTTTCCTTCTTTCATTTATGATAAATAAATTTTCTTGGTCTCCTAATGTTGGATTAGCATTTCATTCCCAGAAAGCAACAACTTAGTCACAAGGCATCGCCTACTGTATACACTGCTGGGCACAATACCTTCTCTTAGACAGTTTTAAATCTGTGCTGGTGAAGCACCTCAGTTAGCAGTCTTCCTATAATATCCATGTGACTTCTGTAAGAGAAGAGGGCTGAGCTCAGGGAAAGAAGTCGGGGACACATTTTTCTCTATCCTCTCGTCTGATCAAGTTCACGTACATGTGTCTAGCACTTCTTGCGGAAACAGCTGATGGAACTCACCGGAGAACTTCTCTGATCTTGGAGATTTTTCCTGTTGGGAAAACGTTATCCCACACTGAAAGGCTTCTAAGTGGATCTGCTGCTCGTGTACACTTAGTTCTATTCACATTCTGCTGCCTCTTTGACTCAGCTTGTTCCGTACAAAGAGTTCGTCTGTTTTGTTAAAGCTTTGAGTACACTCCATGAGGGAGTGACTCACGTTTTCTCACTGCATTTTTTATAAAGCCTGGACTGATAACTGATTTTGTTCTTGATATTGCTCATCATCATTGGCTTCTTTTTTTTTTTTTTTTTTTTTTTAAAAAAAACCTAAGATCCACTCAGGAGATGACCAACTGTACTGAACTTTCTAAAACTTCAGCTTTGCTTTCATTGATTTTCTTAACACTACTCTTTTTAAATTCTTTGACATCTCTTCTTATATTCTGTGTTAATTTTAATTGTCAACTTCACACAATCTAAAATCACCTAGGAAGGAAGTCTCAATGAGGGACTCTCTAGATCAGGTTGGTCTGTGGGCAATGCCTATGGGGGCTTATAATGGTTATGAGAGTTGAGTTATGGAGACCCACCTACAGTAGGTGGTGCCATTCCCTAGGCAATGCCTATGGAGGCTTATCATGGTTATGAGAGTTAAGTTATGGAGACCCACCTACAGTGGGTGGTGCCATTCCCTAGGCTGGTGCCATTCCCTAGGAGGTCCTGAACTTGATTAGGCCAGAGAAAGTGAGTTGAGCCCTAGTATGCATGCATTAATTCATTGCTATGGATATGATGTGACTGGTTCTCTCATGCTTCTGACACTGTGCCTTCTGTTATGAATAACTTTAGCTAGTAATTGTGAGCTCTTTTTCCCCTAAGTTGGAGAATTTTATCATAGCAACAGAAAACAAAGCTGAGTCGTCTTTTTTTTTCCTGTTCTTTTGGCTTGTTTCGGTGAAGAAGCTTTCTCTTTTCTAGTTGCTTAAGGGTAAGCATTGATTTAAATTTTCCTTTCCCATACAGACATTTTCATGTTATAAATTTCCGTCTGTGTCCTGCTTTGGCTATGCCCCACAAGATTTCTTATAATGATTTTCATTTTCATTTAAATCAAAATATTTTCTGACTCCCTCTACCTCTGTGACCCATGTGTTACGTGAGTGCATTATTCTATTTTCGGGTATCTAGACATTTTTCAGATTTTTTTCTGTTCCGTTACTGGTTTCTAAATTAATGCTTTTTTTTTTTTTTCCAGAAGGAAACTCGTATAGATTTTAACCACTCAGTATCTGTAGGGTTATTTTGCAGCCTAGAATGTGGGCATGATAGATGCCCTGCATTTGCACAAAAACACATGGTGTCTGTCATGGGGTGCCTGTACCTGTCTCTCTGACCAGACTGGAGGACAGACATCCGTCAGTTTTCCAAAGGTGAAAACATGCCACCTTCTTGCTGTTGCGGGAGGTGCTGCTGAAGCCTCCAGCTGTGCCTGAAACCTACCTGCACCGACTTCTGTTCTGTTCACGTTCGTCCTGTGTGGACGCTCCTGGTTGGAACTGTTCTGTCTGTGGTCATCCTGTGTGGACAGCTCTGGTTGGAACTGTTCTGTCTGTGGTCATCCTGTGTGGACAGCTCTGATTGGAACTGTTCTGTCCCTCCAGACACTTTCTCTGTATTTCTGTTTATGCAAGCTCCCTTTCATCTCTGAATTCTTTCTTGCCTATTAGTTATGCCCCTCTGGTCTCACTCTGAGGCAGGTATCACCCGCTTCCTTTAATATTCACCTAATTCTCAGCATTGGATTAAATAGGCATCATGTATTTGTGCTAAAAATCTGAAAACCTCTGCCTGTCAACAGGGAGTTAAGCTTCACATTTCAAAATCCACTTTATAGTTTGGTTTACATGTTATGTAAAACAGCAAGAAGGTGACACGGTTTCAGCTTTGGAAAACTGACAGGAGTATGCCCTCCACTCTGACCAGAGGGACAGCTACAGACACCCTGTGACAGACAGCATGTGTTCATGTGCAGGTGCAGAGCATCTATCATGTACATCTACCTTGTTCTCCTATGGTATGATTCTTCTCTTTCTTTTTATTCCTGATTTTGTGTTGAATAACTATATAGTGTTTTTCATATTTGTTTTGTTGGGGTGGATAAGGCACTGAGACTGCTGCAGCAGACTCTCTTGGTGCCTGTTTATTTACTCATATGGATTTTTCCTCCCCCCCTTTTATTGAAAATAGATTTTTTTCTCATATAATATATCCTGATTACTCCTTCAGTTCTTTCCTATCTCTCCTCTCATCCAGATCGACCCCCTTCTGTCTCTTACGAGAAAACAAGCAGGCTTCTAAAGGAAAAGAATATAATAAATATGATATATAATATAATAATATGAGATAAAACAAAAACTAACACATTGGAATAGGATAATACAAACAAACAGAAGGAAAAGAGCCCAAGAAAAGGCACAAAAATCAAATATAAATTCAGAAGCCCACTTGTTCACACCCTCAGGAATCCCATGAAAATGTAATAATACATGGAAGAGAGAGACAGAGAATAAATAAATAAATAAACAAATTTTAAAGCCCTGACACAACATTATAAGACAAGGAACCTCCCAAGATGTGATTGAGTTTATTTCCTGTTGGTTACCCACTGTTGGGCACATAATCCACCCTTATGAGTAGTTTGTTTCCACAGTGAAACTCCTTTGGAGAAAATTACATTTTCATTTCAAATGGTTATCAACTGGAGATAGCTTCTGGATTAAGGACCGGGCATTTGTCCACTTCTCCTTTCAGCACCAGGGCCCCTTCTGGCGCAGACCGGTGTAGGTCCTGTGCATGCTGCCTCAGTCTCTGTGAGTTCAGATGAGCTCTGACTGTGTTGATGTAGAAGACCTTGTTTCCTGGGTGTCCTCCATCCCCTCTGGCTCTTGCCCACTTTCTGCATCCTTCTCCATAGGGATCCCTGAGCCCTGAGGAGAGGGATTTGTTGGTGACATCTCTTTAGAGCCAGGGTCTCCCACTCTTCTGCATACTGTCTGGTTGTGGGGCTCGATATCTGTTTCCATCTGTGGCAAAGGATGCTTCTCTGATGATGTCTGAGCAAGGCACTGATCATATTTGTCTTTCTGGGTCTGGGTTTCTTCACTCAGGATGATTTTTTTTTTTTTTTTTTTTTTGTAGTTCCATCCATTTACTTGCTTCTCTGGTAGGCATGGCTTGAGGGTTACCAGAGGATGCTTGTTGGAGGGGGCTGGGGGAACAGGATGTGAATAGAAGAAGATTGGAGGAGAAGCTCTGTGTGTTCTGTTGGAGATGGGGGCAAGAAGAGGGGGGATTTGGAGCAGGTGGTCTGTTGCAGAGCTGGGGCTGAGACTGGGGATTGGCTTTGGATGAGAGGAGAGAGAGGTGAAAACCTGCCGTTAGCCTACTCGATTCCCTGGCTAGAGGGATCTTTGGGTCCCCAGAGAAAGTTGGGTTTAGTTTTTGAGAAAGGGTCCAACTGCGTAGACCTGGGTAGCCTAGAATTTGCTATACAGGCCAGAGTGGACTTGAACTCACAGAGATCTACCTGCCTCCGTATCCCAATGCTGGATTGAAAGTGTGTATCACCACACTTGGCTTTTGTTTTATTGCTTTTGTTTTGGTTTTGTTGTTGTCTGTCTGTCTGTCTGTCTTTTTTAAGAAAGAGTCTCACTATGTATCCCTGGGTGGCTGAATTGACTATTTATTATGAATCGATTATGTCTACAATTATTTTGTCGTACATAAAGGTAGCAGGTTTATCTCTAAGTCTACAGAATGTCCTCTTAGATATCACTGTGACATACAGTGGATGAGGCAACAGCGCTCTGACTTCACAATTCCCATTCCTCCTCTGAGACCCCTGTGGAAGCCAGCATGCATCTCGCATGTTGCAAATGTTGTAAACTGTACAGGCATGCTCTGTCACTATTCACTGCTCTTTTACACTGTCAGCTACTATCAGAGCAGTTGAGAGAGAACAATATGACCCTTATCATCTCCATCGAGTTACTTTCTTGTCTAGGGGAGGTAAATTTCTTTCTGATGCTACATTATTTGTTCCTGAGAAGGTTCTTTACAATGTCTTGAGCTGACGATATCCAGACAATGAATTCTTTTCAGTTCTAGTTTATTTGGGATGGTACTTCACCTCAGGTTCTGCTTGTTTTTTGTTGGTTTTAAGTTGTAGGTGGAGAGATCTTTAATGATATGGAGCCCTTCAAATGTATCGCTGCCTCAGGGCAATAAAACTCGTGAGATTTTTATCTTTGTTCTTGTCTGTGTAATGTGTCTTTTCTCTATCTTCGAGGCCTGCTTTAGTCTGCTCCTTACAAGTTTGACTCTGACTTGTCGAGTGCTCAGTCAGTTTCTGTTGGTTTAACTCTGCTCTTTTCCAGTTGGGTTGGCTGAGAGTCTGGAATCTACAGTTGGACAACAGAGTTTATTTTTGTATCACCTTTGCTCATTATCTCTCCAAATGCTTTCCCTGCCATGTGTTCTTCTAGGACTTCAATCACACATATGTTAACCATCTGATGTTACCACTCAGCTCTGAGGATGTGGGCTCCATTTCACCATGTGCTTGCTCTCTGAAATGCAATTGCCAGGGTTTCTATTATTCTATCCTTTAACCCCTTCCTTGACTTCTCCGCATCTACTCAGTGAGCCTATCAAAGCCCTTTTCCACCTCGGATGTTATAGTCTTCTTAATATTTCCATGACTTTATTTCAACATCTCTGATAAAATCCTACACCTGTTCCCCCATCAGGTGATTAATCTGCTAATCAGAGTGGTGATGAGAGTTTCATTCTGTAGGTCTCTGGTCCTCCTGATTCTTTCTTGATAGATGAACTTCTTGCTTGATTTGCAAGTCTTGCAATGCTCTTACCAAAGGCTAGCCCTTATAAGAAGAAAATGCCACGCATGGGGCTTCCTTCTGGGGAACACTGCAGCCCTTCTTGTGTCAGCATGGGAAGCAGGGTCAGTATATTCAGGAGTTGACCTGGTTTTGGCCCCTGTTGTCATTTTTGCCTGCTATAGGCTTCAAATTCCCTTAACAGTGGCTTTTCCACAGGGCTTTGAATTCTGGGGTACCTGGTCATCTCGTTCAGCATTTATGTCCCCACCCATGGCCATTTATATGCCTATACCACAGAGGGGGCACACCATGCACCTTTCCTGTGCTACCTAGGGGGTGGGGCCCTGGTCCAGCTTCAGTCTTGGGGAACCTTGTGATTAGTTGTGTGTTTAGGGGGTCCTGACAGCAAAATCTGAGCTTTTGCATTTCAGTACAGCTTCTAGCTTTTTGCTCACTCCAGTGACCAAACTACAAACATTCATATCTATCCACTGTTATTAACCACAAATGCTGATGCTTGCAAATATTCTGAAGCCTGACTTCCTCATTCTGAGCTCTTGTTATAGATTCATTTCTTAGTAGAGGAAGTTAAAAAGAAAATAATAAAAATATACAATATGAATGTTTTCAAATGTCTCATGTTTCATGGAAGGCATCTAACATAATGGTGGTCTCATAATTTGAAATAAAAAAAAAACCTCCATAAGCTCAAGTCAGATTTCTTAAACATCTCATTTGGTAATTGCTGGGGGGAAAAACAGAATCCGTGTGACATACTCCTCCTAGTCACCTTACACTCAAAAGTAAACAAAGCATAAATGCCACTAGACTAGAAATGGCAAAGCAGAGAGCAACAAGAAAATAGAAATCAAAGTGCCAAAATCATATAGAAAAATATAAAGTGTAAAGTAATGAATTAAGCTTCACTTTGAAAGGCAGATATTGTACTTTGAAACAACCCGAGTATAAACAAAAAAGAAAAAAGACCCAGAAATTGTGGGCAGAGTGACGGCAGCCGCTGTGCCAGGGGAGCCGCTTTCATACAGACCAGTCCCTTGCCGCTCTGAAAGAATCCTTCCCCACCTGGGTACCAGCATGACTTTCTGGTGAGACCTAATTATTTAACGATTTTTCTCCTACTCTCTTAACGTTTCTCGACAGGAAGAGCAGATCTAGAGGTGTGGGATGGACCTAGCTCACAGCCATCCCCCTTTCTCAGTTCTCCTACATGGTGCTTCAACAGTGGTTTGAGTGTGGAATGATCCCCAGAGGGTCAGGTGTTGGCCTCCATAATGGAATGTATGCCCCCTTCAAACTGTGAGCCCAAATACATATTCTCTCTCCCCTTAAGTTGCTTCTCCTCGGATATTAGGTCACAGCAATGAAAAAAGTGATGACTACATTGGTGTAGGCTTTGGGGAGCAAAGATGTCCTTCCTCCCCCATTCAACGCTGTGTTTTCCCTTTGTTTATGGGAAGTCGGGGCATCGGGATCTGTGCCCATCGCCTTCTCTGAATACTGGCTGCTTTATCGTGGCAGAGTGGGCATGTTTGTAGACTGCCTTCAATTGGGCCTTCTCCTTGGTGGTTATAATCACAATGTTTCAGAATTGCCCTTGTGCCTCTTTCTCATTTCATCTGATGGTCTTTCTCTGTGGCCACTCATTTTTTATTACAACCCTTTCTGATCTTCTGTGGTTACTTATTTATGCATGTTAAATTATACTAAAATTTGCCCTACCCTCAAGGGTGACCAGGTTCTGTGCAAAGCCTTTCTTCTCCATCTTCAGGATCAAAGGATTCTGAGCAGAATGTTCTATGCTGCACTCCTGGGATTTTGTCTTCTTCCCCATCTGCCTCTCACACTAGTTGGGATGGAATTTGTGTAGACTTGGGCTTTCTGATCTCAGGCCATTGCTATATAAATGGTTCTTATGCGAATCTCCAGTTTCCCTCAAGACACTGTTTATTTCATGTCTCTACTGGATGGAGAGTGAGTTCATGATCTTTCCCCACTGCTTGACGCTTTCAGCCTCAGCTATGTTATTTCTGGATAGTGTCCTGACATGCTACCACATTCCTGGGAATGAACTGCTCCATGGAGGATGAGGACTGATGGAGAGGTGAAGTGGGTACCTCCTGCATCCTGATCAGGAGGACTGATGGAGAGGTGAAGTGGGTACCTCCTGCATCCTGATCAGGAGGACTGATGGAGAGGTGAAGTGGGTACCTCCTGCAGCCCGATCAGGAGGACCGTCCTGGCTCTTGCCTGCCGGCTTCCTACCCTGAGTCAGCTGTTGAGGGCTGGGAATGAAGGAGGCTTGAATCACTTCTCAGTTTGGTCCATTAACACCATCATTAGGGACAATTTCCACTTAATGATTATCACAGCCCTTGCTTTCTACAGCTATGACTCTGTGCCTTCGCATGCTGGATCTACTGGCCAGTGAGAAGAAACTCAGCCTCCTGACGCTCCTCAGCTTCCCCAGATGAATCCTTGCTTTCCTAGAGGAGGTGTGGATGCATCAGAGTAGGAAGACAATGCAAAATCTCATGACATTTATGAAGCCTGAGTTCTCAGGGATATCTTTGGCTAAAGAGGGCCTGAGCCAAGTCCCTGCTGTCCATCTAGGTTCCCCATTGACTCCTAAGTCCAGTCTCACTTATTGCCTGTAGTTACTTGCACGTCATATCTACTGCTTGGCTTAGCAAAAATCTACTCTGCCTGCCCTGAGGTAGTACCCTAGGTTTCCTTCAAGGTGTCCCATCATTTATAACTATGTCACATGATTTTGACCTGTTTTCCATTTCCCCAGTAGACTGCATAGCCCAGCTCTCATGGCTCCCAGGTCTTACCAACATCAATCATAACTTCCCACATTTGAGGCGGCCGAGGCTGCTTCTAGCTCGGAGTAGAAGAGCAATCATGCATGAATACAGTTTATCTAAACAGTGAAAGTCTCTGTTGTAAGTCAAACTTCAGATAGTTTTCCAAGCTCAGTCAAGTTGAGCTCATATGAACTGAACCTCTGAAATTACAGTTAACTCTTAACCAACATAAGTGAGGGGGATGTGACATTAATCTAAGCCTCGGCTTTCTTCCACAGTGACCTCTAGCAAGGCAGCCAATGGCACCGTTATTCAAACTGCTCACTAGGCATGCATCAGTTGAGTCCCTGGCATGTAACCTTCCACTGTCCCTCAAATGTCAATGCATGAACAAACAGCACTTAGAGAATAATATTACATGAAAACCACTACCCAGCCAAGAAAAGTAAAGTCTTAGTTCAGTAGCACTGTATAAATTGTGAGCTTAAGACTCACTTCTCCTCTTCTCTGGAAATTCTAATTATGTTTCTTTGACTAATTTGAAAGAAATCAATAAAATATATCTGATTCTAAGGCCACTGAATTCTGAATAGAAAACATGTATAACAAAGTTGGTCGATATGATATGTCAATCATATACTATATTTATAATGATATACTTTATATTATTGCTTGTATAAAAATGGACATGGTCATATTCATGTATATTTGTATAATATAAATTGCAATGTGCATTAAATATAATATGCAAAATTATCCACTTATAAGGTATAAAATATAATTGTTTTGCTAGCAATATATCTGATAATTTATATACATATGCTTTAATAAAGGTACAGTTTCTAACTTTCAAGGTAAAATTGAAATGATGTATTTTAAATTTTAACTGATTTGGGAATTAACTCTGTCTTTCACCTTTTCTTGCTCCCTCCCTAGTGCTTGGATAGGCAATTAATAATAATAATAACTTCTTACATATATGATCATCAGGCATTCAATTTACTCCTTTCAAAGGTGAATAATTTTGGAGAGTTCTGAAACTTATCAAAAAGTCAAATTTAGTGGTGCAATTTAGAAACTCCTATCTCAAGCAGACGTATGTGACTGTTAGTCACTTTGGAAGACGGGTCAACATTTTCCTCAAGATAAGTCAAGCCTCAAGTGTTGGATTCAAAAAACAAAAGAGAGAACCCTGGGATGATTAAAAGCAAAGATTTGACTAATTGTGGGTAAGATTAGAGTGAAAGATTACTATAACATTATGTTTGTAATAAATAGTATGTCATCCTTTAAGAGTTACTAATCCCCAAATCAGAAAGTGAAATTAATTAAATGCTTATTGAATAGCATGTAAGACATGGGCCACATCACAGTAAGTAAGCAATCTGAGAAGTTATCGGTTTCTCGGTTCCCTGGGAAGACTGAGGCATTCTGAGTAATGTCTATATGGTCTTGTGCCATGAGTGAAAGGAGGAACTCCACAGATGGACTGGGTGACTTTACCCATGCATGGAGAAGTATCATTCTTCCAAGAGTCATTGAGAGACACAGCATGCTCATATCATAGGAATGTGCCATCAAGCTATCTTTCATGACTATTAATGCAGATAGAACACGAAAACCTCATGCTATGAGATGCTACACACGCGTGTGCACCTGTTGTTCGGTCAGATCTCAATCAATCAGCACTGCACAATGACAAGCAACGAAGGGGCACTTTTCAGTCAAGAACCACAAAAGCCTGCGGGACCTGCTGCCTTGTTCTTCCTGAGTTATTGCTAAACAAGAGTCCTTGCAAACTGGAATAAATATGCAGCCAAACAGAGAAGGAAGTAGATGCATCCCCCCCCCCCGGAGCTGGTATCCACAGGAGCAGCTTCTTATTACTAAATTTTAGAGACACATATTGAGATAAGCTTGGTAGGTAGGAAATTACAGGAAGATAATGTAATTCTGCAGTCGTAAAATATTCCATAATGGAAGGGGCTGCAAGACAATTTTGGCACCAGCAACATTTGCTTTTGTAATATGATCGTATGTTAAGGTGATTTTAAAAAAAATCAATTTAAAAATTCATAAGATGATTTTATTCTCCTGTTACAATACAGGTTTATTATGCAATATTTCACCTAGGGATTGTTTTGGGGTTGGGGGTAGAGGGGTTGTGATACAGGACAAATGTTCTATCGGGTCACTTGGTTCCAAAGACAGAACAAAGCTCGTCTTCCAAGTGTTTTATAGCATGTCACTATTGTCACCTTCATTGACAATGCAAAGTACATGGACTCTCTGCGTGGACCTGTCCCCTGCAGACCCACAAGCATCCTTGCAGGCAGCACTCCAGACAATCAGCACTGTTAAAGATGATTGTTCATCTGGTGTCCTTGTTCACAGCAGCAGAAAACATAGTCCAGTCACGAAAGCAGAGCATAACCAATATTATCTGTTCTCCTGCACAAATCCCTCAGCTACCTCCTCATCTTCAAAACCGACCCTGGAGCTGAAGAACAGCAGCAGCTGGGTGACTGGATTCAACCTTTAAACAGGACTCACACTGTGCAATGTGTCCATCGTAAGAGAATTTGCTAAGAGAATTGTGTCATGAAAGTGACACTTCATTTTCAAGCTGACTTATGATTAACACAGACAGGCACGAAACTCACATTATCATTGTTATTTAGGCACTGACCTGGTATGGGTTGAGCTGCTAATACCACAGTGGGGAGAGGCCTGGAGGCAGGAGTGGGCCCGGACAGAGATGGAGTTACTTGGTTTGCCAGAAAATGAGTTTTTTCATGTCTGTGGAAGAGTGCGGATTCCTCCGGGTACATCCATGTTGAGTCCAGAGCAAAGGAATTGTTAAAAAAGATCTGTCCAAAACAAAGGCAAGCAAACATTTAAAACAAAGCACTTCGTAGAAAGTACAGGTGTATGCTACTGCTGCTCACTGGTCAAATGGTGGGCGTTACACTACGGGGCATGTCATACAAGTGTGGATTTAAACCTTAAAGAAAAGGGTTGCTGTGAGAAGCCAGAGAAAGGCTTCTAGCTGAGACTGGGCTAATCTTTAACTGTTAGCCTAACCAGTTCAGCCCAACAGCCAAGTGACACACTGAACAATCACACACGGAGACCACCACTTTGTGTGGTAGGACAAATTAATGTGTTACTCCATCTTTCATAGTTAAGTAAGTAAACGGTACTCAGAAAACTTGAGTTCATAACCATCAGGAAGAAGAAGAGAAAAAACAAGAAAAAAAGTGAGAATCATAAGGGAAACGCCTTCCCAAAATGTAAAAGTTGCATTAGATAATGTTTAAGAGTGGGGTTTTATCCATAGTTATACATTTTAAGTCAGGAAAAAATCTGATTCAGAGATTTGGTTCTTTTATCAACAGAACTCAACTCACTCATTCAAGTTAAATCAAAATTATCCCTGTCTGCTGATGTCTTTGAACAGGTCAGTCTGGTCCTGAAATGAGCCCTCTTTGTACTCAAGTAGCCAATCTATTACAATTAGAAAATGCACAATGTTTCTGTTAACATGGTGATACCCAGCAACTTATCAATTAAAAATCCACTTATCCAATTAAATCCCTTGCACTTTTACCTTGTAATTAGGCATCCTCTTATCTATCCAGTTTTTTCCAACAGGAGGTGACAGAGTAGAAGGACAGACATGTGGGAAAAGGGGCACCAACTCCACAGCAGAGGAGGGGGCTAGTCCTATGGATGGAGAATGACCACCAAACAGCCACTGGAATGCAAAATTTTAAAAGAGAGAAAGAAAGAAAGAAACATCAGCATGTTTTGTACCAAAAGATGCTGGGATTTTAAAGTGTAGAAATTTGATGAGAAAATTGTCTCATTTCTAATCAAGACATACCATAACCATTTATAAATTGCAAAGAAACTTGTGAAAATTGTATATATGGATCACCATAAAAATATCATTTAAGTCTCTTTGATTATTGGGAAAGAACTTCCAAGCTAAGACCATGAGAGACTCAAAGGTACTTCCACAGTCCCTGGTTGCACAGATACCTAGGTGAGCTAAGTAGGTCAGGAGACAAGCCCTAACTAAGGTCAGGAATCCTGGAGAAGGATTGGTGGGGAGAAAGCAGATGATGGGAGAGGAAAGAAAACAAAAGAGGGTGGGGAAGAAACCAGAAAGCTTCAAGGCATTCAGGACCTGTCAAAGGACTAACTTGAAAGAGGAAAGAAGGAAGGGAGGAAGGAAGGAAGGAAGGAAGGAGGGAGGGAGGG
>NC_034590.1:107783677-107831238 GCF_900095145.1 Mus pahari
GGAAGGAAGGAAGGAAGGAAGGAAGGAAAGGAGAGAGGAGGGGAATGAAAAAGAAAATGAAACGATAAGGAGTTTCTGGCTTGGGCTGATGGAAAACCATGATGGGAAGGGCAAAGACTGACTTTGGGGCCATTTCTTTTGAATTCCCAGCATCCAGTCATGGAGAGCACAAAGCTGTATCTCTGGCATCCCCTTCAGTGTGTCACTTTGCATCATTTCATTTGTCATTTTGAAACTATTTTAAGGAGTTAAGATTGTAACTTTTTGAAGGTTCATTAAAACAAACAGATTCTAGAGAAAAGAAAATGTAAGGACAGCTTGGTGGAAGATCTCAATGCAGAAAATAAGACAGCCAGCACAGGAAGTGGCAGACATCTGAGTATGGGTCACCCACTAAACCACCCCAGTATGCTGAGGTGGGGGAACACTCAGTGGCTACTGTTTCAAAGTCACATTTTTGTTTGTACGTTATATGTAAAAATAGTTTTCTTATTCTCCCTATCCTTATTTGGATAGTGAATAGCAGAAAATATTCAAAAGACATTTGAATAAGAAAAGACATTTGCTAAGCATTTTTTCTAAAAATTATTTATGCAGGGGAGAAATGCAGGGTGGTTTTTTTTTTTTTTTTTTTTTTTGAGGGGGGGATTTCTTGACATTATGTACCTCTAGTGGTAACACTCTGAAATGGCAGCCCTCCTAAACATGGCAAAAGCTAGCAGAGCTTATCCAATAAAGCTGACTACGATGTGTATCACACATCGAGATAGGATGCCCAGTACAGCATGTATCTGTATTGTTAAGTCTAAGGAATAGCTTAAGGGGAGTTTCATGATGTCTTCTAGAAAAACTCACAAGGTGGTACCGGGCTAAAATAATGAAAAGGTATCCTGTGACAGAATGCTAATGTGCTAATGATATCAGTCTTGGAGCGAAATAGGAGCTATTCCTGCATTCAAACTCATTCGCACAGATAGTGAACAAGGAATTTGGCCGAAGGCAGGAGAAAGGTTGCACCGCCACACCATGAATCAAAGTTGCAGTCACTTTTCTTTGCTGTTCCAGTCTCTGCATGTCAAACTCTTCTAAAGTGGGATCTGGCTTAAGGGAATTCAGAGGGCAGGAGAGGAATTCCCCCCCCACAAGACGCTTTCATGGCAGGATTTCCAGGCTGCCTTCCGTGGCTGGAATTCTCTTAAGCACTGCCATGAATCTATGTGAAGGAGTAGGGGGACCAGATCAGAATCAGAAATAGCTATTGATCTGCAGCTTGCTTTCAAGTCTGGTGGAGACTGTAAAAGTATTAACTTCGAGGCGACGGCAGCCACGGTTTGTTGGCTGCAGCGCTCTGCTCGGCGGCGGCGACTTCAGGACCGCGTTCTGGACAGCGCCCGGCGCCCTGGAAAGTTGGGTCCAGGCTGTTTGGCTTCAGCCAGGGCTGCGGGATCTAGGGCGCTCTAATGAGAGCCAGGGAAAAATATTGGGGAAAAAAACCTGCCAAAGCAAAACCGGACGTCAAAGCATGAACTTTCTTGCCAATGTATGGATGCGCGGCTGCGTCCTGATGGTATGGAGAAGCCAGGACAACCCAGGGACGGAGAGGAGCCAACCCGAGGGTCAGGGCAGCCCCAGGACAGGAAGGAACCCGCAATACCGAGCCTGGGTGGGATCAGGGCTGGAGCCGTTACCTGTCCGTGGAGCAGGGGATAATGGTGCACGGCGGCGTGGTCTGGCGCAGAGGACAGCGGCAGCAGGGGCAGCAGGGGCTCTCCCGGGGCTGGCCAGCCCGGCAGCCTCGGGAGCAGCGGGGCGGAGGCAGGCTGCGCCGAGGCCAACAGCACCGGCGGGGGCGCGACCCCGGCGCCAAGCCGGAGCAGCCCGGCGGTGCCGGGGACCATCCAAACCCAGGGCGGTGGCGGTGGGTCTGCATTCATCGGCCACGGGAGAGGCTGCCGCCACCGGGGCTGCTGGGGCTGCTGTAGCTGCCGCCGCCGCCGCTGGAGCCTGGCGCCCGCCAGCATCCTACACCCCCGCGCGGGCGGCGGCGGGGGCGGCGGGCGCCCGAGGTGCGGGCCGGCGGCGGCGCGGGCTTCGGAGCGAACTCACTTGGTTGCGCGACGCGGTCGCTCGCTCCGCCCCTGGCCCGCTCTGGAGCCCCTCCTCCTGCCCGCGCCACCCCCGGGCCTGGCGGGGCCCCAGTCCCCGCCCCCAGATCCGGACCCCCGAGGCGGGGACACAGCGCTGCAAGATGGGGTGCTCCCAACCCAGCCGGCTGATTTTTTTTCTACTGTGATCCCTAACCCACTCCGTTGTCGCTACTGGTGGCCAATAGCTCTAGCTGACGGTGCGCACGGAGGATCCAGGGGCTCCAGACTCCGCTTGCGATCCTAACGACAAGCTGAAGCCGAGGTGGCTGCGCTGGAACCGGGCAAGTCCCGCCACCCGCGGAGCTGGGGGCCCGGCGTGATCTACCTGGTTTAAAGTGAGTCTAGAGCCCAGGGCCCAGAGGGAATACTAGACTGCAGACGTTGACGCCAGCTGCGTCCCGGACCCTTCTAGGCATGGGTCGATTTCTCTCTTTGATAAATATGCAAAATATTTTCCCGTCTCTAGAGGTTCACCATGCCAGGAAACCCGAATTTTTAGTACTGGGTCTAAAGTCCTTTCCAGCTATCTGCTGGCTTCAGCGCCCTCCTTTGCCTCTGCTTTAACCCACAGACTCCCAACCTCTCCCCTCTCTCTGATGCAAGGCACAAGTGACCTCTTTTTCTAGAGGGCTTGGCCTCGGTGAACTTGTCTTTAATCCCTCCTGGCACAGGACTGAGTCCCTTCATGCCTCGCCATAAACTGCTGTGCCGCAAGAAGTGTCTGGGTCAAAGAATCTCTTGCTTCACGCGTTCCACACGGAGCTTCCTTCCTCTAAGCCGACGCCTGCTGCGGAGCCAGGCTCTCCGCTGATCACAAGCAGTTTCCGCCAGGCGGCGCTGGTCCCAGCCCCTGTGTTGACCTAGCTTGCGCAGAACACTGGGTAAACTGGTCTAAGGGCAGGTCTTTTCCATCAGATCCTCTGACATCAACTGGTAGCTGCTTCCAGCCCCAGTCCAGTCCTAGACAGTTCGTGCCGACAGCAAGGCACAGACTGTCACATGCTAAAGATCCTGAAACCCTAGGCATCCAACCTAATGACCAAGCCCTGCTTAAAAGCATTTGACCAAACTTCTGGTACCAAGCAGGAGCTTGCTGATGAAGCCTGCCTGACCCAGGGAAAGTGCAGTCCATACAGCTACATCCAAAGACACACCTAGGTCAAGTACATACTCATCACCCTTTACCCCTTTAGCAGTCCTTCCTGGTAGAAATAAAGTACCCACGTGGCTCCAATCAGTTTCTAAGTAGGGTTGCTTCCCTCATTTTCCTGGTTTGCCTACCTTCCTACCGTTCTCCTGGCCTGTCATGATTTCTTTTTGTCTCAGCATATGCTGATTTACATAGCTGGCACATTGCTACTTCTTTCCACCCAAACCACTTACAATTTGTGAGTTTCTCCCTTTCTTAGATACCAAAGTACTGACAAAATTATTTCCCATAGAGAGCCCCAAAGCTTTGCAGATTAGAGCACTGGTATCATCCACTGGAGGCTACACTTGTGTGCCTCTGTATGTACACTATGTGACCATCTTGGTCTCTAGGCTCCCACTCAAACTGGGATGCTGTGCCAGTTGCTAGGTAGACTGATGCCCCCCCACACACGCACACAGTGCACACTTGCAATGCTGTATTCTTAGAGAAGTAGAACAGGGTCCACTCATCCCTTCCTGGTGTGATCTGGGGGCATAGAAGACCCCAGTGGCCTTGTCTGGGTTGTGTGTACTCTCAGCAAAGCAAAGTGTTAGGCCTGCAGAACCTCCAGCTCCTAGAATGAAGGAAGGGAGTTATCCCAAATCTGTGGGTACTTACCATCCTGGGGGATTTCTACACTGGTTCTCACACAAGGCTTCTGCTAGACAACTTGGCTAATGGTTAAGTTTCTGTCTGGGCTGTTTGGTGTTCAAAGGCCTGGGCACCTTGGGCACTCCCTGACTCAAAAGAGAGAGCAACCTTAAAGAGCCTCCAAATGGTCACACTCCTCTTTTTCTGTCAACTGTCACAGGCTCAACACTATCCAAGGATCTCAATGTTAGAGTCATTTTTTTGCACCATGCTCTGTGCTGGATTCTGGGTAACAGGAAAAAAAAAAACAGCTCCCACTAGTTAATTGCTATGAGGAGGCTCAATGGAGTTTAAATCCTCCTTCGGGTTCTCATTTCATCGACTCCCCAGCCTTTGCCTCAGCTCCCATATAATCCAGGAACAACTTTATACTCTGGAGGATGTGAGTTCTTCTCTTGGGCACCCTGGCTTCCTGGTTATTTAAGAGGATTCTCCATGATCACTCCTGTGAAGATTACTTGTGTGTCATGAGGATGGCTTAAGGGTCAAAGAGATAGGAACTATAAAGGTGGTACAGGCGGATACTACCATCAAGTCAAGTAACATTAGCTGAAGGTCAGAAGCCAGCAGACCAGCCCTCTTTGATCTTAAGCTACCCACTTAGGAGATGTGGGGGTGCAGTGGACGTATCTGTATCTGCTTACTGATCAGCACTTTAGGGGATTTGCCTCCATGAGGCAGAAAGTGGCACCTCATTAAATGCACGTGTGCTATCCATCCCCCAACAAAAGTCAGTGGGGCGTTTGCTTTATAGAGGGTTTATGTCCAACTATCCAGACAGCCACAAGCTGTCCTGTATATTTAGACCAAACCAACAATCATTTCAGTGAAGGTGAAACAGAACACTGTGTAAGCACACCATCCACAGAAGGAGGAAAACGGGCTAATTATCCTCAGATACTAATGAGTTCTGAGTTGTGTATCATCTTTCAGGAAGAAATAATAGAGGATGTTAGGGAGAGGTTGATGGAATGAGATATTGCAACCTGGAGAAGGTATTCTTTTATTTCCTTTTCCTAAGTAAGATTGGAATGATTTAAAAAAAAAAAAAAAAAAAGGAGGAAAATGCAAATGCTTTCCAGGCAGGCCTGCAGAGTTAAAATACTGTCAGGGGAAGCTGGGGGAGGTTCAGAGCCCAGGCTTCCCTCGACAGTTCCGTGCCCACCTACAAGCTGCCTCCCCAAGGACCCCATCAGGTCCTCCACTGCTGGAAACTCATCAGGGTGACACAGTGGAGTCCTGGATAAAAGCCAAGCAAGCAAGCCACCACCTTGAGTGATGGCAGATGCTGGAGGGAGGAGGGTTAACAGTGTGACACCGGGTCCCTGAAGCATGATGTGAAAGGTCTCCCCAGCTTTGTCCTTTCAGAGCTGATTCTGAAGGTTCCTGTGCCACCTAGAAGATCTGTCTTTGTCACTGTTGGAAACTTCAAGTTAGAGTTCAGGAGAAAGGTCCTGGATGGAGCTGGAATTGAGAGTGACAGCTGTCAGTAGTCATGGATGTCGCCGACACACTCCGATGCACAGACCCAGTACGGTGGAGAAAGGGCAGCGGTTTGGGGGTTAAGAGGAGGTGCCTGATGCTCTGAAACACAGAGGGAAGCAAGATGCACCTGTGCAAGCCAGGATGTTTTTTAAAGGGGGGGGGTATAATTGTTGTTTTCTGTGTGTTGGTACAGACATCTTGACAATTTAGAAAAGCTGAGTCAACGCACACAAGGAAAAACAGTGCTGACATTTGATGACCTTCCCTCTACAAGTTTTTCTTGATTTTTAGACTTTTTAAAAATTATATCCTTAGCATTAATGTGTGTGTATGTGTGTGTGTTTGTGTGTGTGTGTGTGTGTGTGAGAGAGAGAGAGAGAGAGAGAGAGAGAGAGAGAGACAGAGAGAGAGAGAGAGACAGAGAGAGAGACAGAGAGAGACAGAGACAGAGACAGAGACAGAGACAGAGACAGAGACAGAGACAGAGGTGGGGTAGGGGGAGAGAGAGGTATAGAGATCAGAAGAGAAATTACAAGAGTTGGTTTTCTCCTTCTATCATGTTGGTCCAAAGAACTGAAGTTAGGGTTGGTGGCAGACACCCTGAAGTACCTAGCACAACAACTTTCTACCTACAGACTGTGTATATCTAGTATGTTTCATCTGGTCATAGTGCACTTTCTTTTTAAACAAACAACACTGGCTCAGCTCCTACTATGCATGATTGCAAATCTTACTAGCACACAGTGCAGCATCCTGTGAGCTTTGCACAATACCTCAAAGTCTGCTCATTAACATCGAGCATACACCTCAGTGAGGACTGGGCACCATGAGTAAGTCTGCTGGCAAAGAGAACAGAAACCCAAACAGTGCGGATCTCTGCCTATGACACCTCTTGCTTACAGGCCTGCTCCCCAGACAGTTCTGCATCTGCTAGCCTCCAGGGTTCCAGCCTGCTCAGCAAGGCAACCAAGTCCTGGTGGCATTTGGGGTACATTTCCTTCATAGTGCATTTCTGGAAAAAGACCCAGAACGTCCTCTTTTGTGCTACCAAAGACCTAGGCTACCTTTGTCCCTTAACACACCTCCACCTCATGCTCCAACTCAGTGGCCTCCCACCCTAAGCATCCGTCCCCACAGCCTCAACCACCAAGATCACCCTGAAATCTTTTCCCTTTGAAAGCCTCAACAAAGCTCTGCTACATGGTTTAGTCTAAAAAGAAGACTACAGACTTGCTCTTCTGGGGTGACTTGCACCTCAAAGGGCATAGCTACCTTAACATTGTCTGATGGTTACAGCCTTGCCCAGTGAAAGGGCCCCTAAAGATGCAATGAAGATTAGTTCCAAATATACAGAATACTATATAGTATAAAAATTAACCATTGGCAATCAAAGACTAGTGATAGAAATAATAAAATATCCATTCTGTGCTTAAAATGATGTTACAGAAGTATTGAAAAGGAACTAAATTAATATGTACTACATTTTAAGGAAAATAATTTCAAAAGAGAGAGACACACACACATCCCACATAATGGCTCTAAACCTAGAATTGTGGGAGTTCTGGGCCACTCTGCCCCTTTCAGCTTTCCCATCTGTGTATTGAACATCTATATCCTGAACTCCACTTATTCTCCTGTTTATGTTCCTGGGCGGATCAAGTGGTTTATGGGATGTTTTGTCTCAAATGATCTTTGTGTCTGGAGTCACCCCAAGTGCTCCTTTGCCCACACTGCACAGTCTCCTGCATTGTATCCATAATGGGGACTCTGTGGTCTCTCCACTCTCTGCTCTTCTCTCTCTCTTAACGTTTTTACCTTTTGTGTTATGGGTAACAAGAAGTTGGATTAAGCAAACAAACTGAAAGCCCTTTGATAATCCTAACAGATAAGAACTGTGAGCCTGTGTGAGGGATCCACACTGGATAGAACCAAGGTTGGCTTGAGAAGGAAACCGAGGGTGCTAACAGCTAGGTTTCAAACTGGGACTTCTAGTCTGGCTCCACTCTGTGCCTTGCTTTTAACTTCTTCTATGTTGGCTCATCCTTTGCCCAAGGACGGGAAATGCCCCTGCCTGGGTATCCACACTGTGTTATATGCACACTTAGCCCTCCAACAAGTAGAAGCCCAGGGCAGGAAAGCTTTCCCAGCTGCCCCTACCTCTTTGTGACAGTCTCTTTTCAAGAGTATGATGCCAAATCGAGCTACAGACCCCATCCACACTGGGAATCTCCCTTTCAGAGATGTTGCTGGACAGCACCAGCTATCTGTGTGTGGTCTGAGGTAAAATGGTATAGAGAAGAAGTCCATCTTCCTCCACGGGCAGGTGAAGTGAACAACAATGGAGCTGACTCATGGGGAAGAACTGGCCTAGTACTCACCATCTCTTTTCCCAATAGCAAACTCAGTAGCAAACACAGAAGGGCACCCCACCTACCAGGTGCTCATGCGTGTGCACGCAGACACACAAACACATATGGAATCGAGGGTAAAGAAAATCTCTCTCTCTCATCTACCCACCATCTGTGGGCACATCTGGCATGGTTAATGCTGGTCCTGCGCTGTGTTCCTTGCACAAGACTCCCAGAGAGGTTAGCTTGAAATCTGGTCAGGATCTGTATAGATGGGCAGCAACATAGGGTTGGATCTTTGGACAACCACTAGGACTGCATTACCTCGAGCTAATACACAGATCAATTCATTAACCCACCCACAATGTCACAGAAAGGATATATGCCTGTTCTTTTGTTTTGTTTTGTTTTGTTTTTTGTTTGGTTTGGTTTTTTGAGACAGGGTTTCTCTGTATAGCCCTGGCTGTCCTGAAACTCACTCTGTAGACCAGGCTGGTCTTGAACTCAGAAATCCACCTGCCTCTGCCTCCCAAGTGCTGAGATTAAAGGCGTGCGCTACCATGCCTGGCTTCTATGCCTATTTACATGACAAGAAATTAAGGCAAATGAGCCAGTAGATGAGATGGCTCAGTGAGCGAATGAATCAAAGCACTTGTGCATGGTAGAAGGGAAAACTCTTCAAAGAACTCGGACATTAACATGCATAATTCCTCCTGACCCTGTACACACACACAAAATAAATGAAAGGTTTTGTAATTATAAAAATTAAGAAACTGAGGCAAAGTAAAATCTGCATTGTGCCCCAGCCCCTGGAGCTGATCATTTACAAGATTAGAATTACATCCAGAGGACCAGACGCCCAGAAAGCCAAAGCTCTGAGACATCTCAGGGGCAATAGAAATAGCTGGGAACTGAGGTCACATTCTTTCTAGATCCCTTCTCTTTGAAAGAGTCCCACCAACAGAGATGCTCTCCCCAAGACTTATTTCAGAGCAGAGAGAGAGAGAGAGAGAGAGAGAGAGAGAGAGAGAGAGAGAGAGAGATCACCTCTGAATCAGCCATCAAAATCCTTCAGTCTATACTCTCAACTCTTCCTAGCAAGAAATGCTTGAGGAAATGCTTGATACTACACCATTAGAAGAGGAAACTAAGTGTGGTCTCAGCACCATTGATTATCTTAATATTTTTCACCTTGATAAAACAGTCTTACAAGGAAAAAAATTTCACAGAAAAGTCTGTGTTTTTCTTCCCTGGGCATTTAACTTTCATAATCCTGTGCATTCAGCAACTTCTATCATTTATCCCTCTTCTTTCAATCTTCCAGATCATTAGTAAATACACTGAAGTAATCTCACCTTAGTACCAGCACCTGCAGCGCCTGGCTTCCGACTGTTCCCCCTGGTCAGAATTAGACAGGGCAAGAATTTCCACTATTTAAGGAGCTATGTCGAACCATACATGAAATTGTGGTCCTGAGAGTAGTAAGGTTGTCATGCAGACCTTGTTGGGAGAGCTAAGCCTTCAGAATAGGCAGTTTAGTGACTGCCAGGAAATCAGAAAGAGCCTAGATGATGAGCAGAGACAGACTCTCCCCAGATGTCTGAGAAAGTGTTTTCACGTGGTTGGGTAATGCTTCACGGCTCACCTCTAAGGCCATCAGCTTGGTATAGGAATCTGCCTCTGTAGGACACCCAGCCTGCCCCCTTCCCCCATTCTTCTAGTCCCGGACATTGCTGGCTCTCCAGTGACTCACTCCTAAGTGAGAGGTCCCATCAGTCATTGATCATCAGGTCTAGCACAGTGTCTGGGGAGCATATTCTGGACACTGCTTTGCTATGGGTTTCCAGGTATCTCTATAAACTCAGTTTCCCCAGATGGAAGCAGGTCTCTAGTGTAAGGAAAACGAGGAGTATTTATAGGAGTCTTTCCCAGGGGTTGAGAGAGCTTCCTGAAATCCGGGGTGAATTGAAAAATGGCATTCCATTTTAATAGTTTCTCTGTCTAGTGGCACTGCCTGGCTCTATGGCTCCTTTGTTCATGTCTGTGCCCCCAGCCTGGTTATGACTCCTGGAATACAGGGGCCCATAGTCTGTTATGGGCATCACACACAAACATACAAACGTTTCTTCTACTTCAAAATAAAACAAACTATGTCAGGCATCCCCTGGCTTGAGAGCTTTCAGAGGGCAGTCCTGCCAGTGGCTGAAGAATAGTGTTCTTCTGTACTCCTGACCACATCAGACCCACACAGAGAGTCCCTGTCCCTGCCCACATACACATGCCAGTCCTACCACAAGACTGAAGCCCATGGAAAAGTAGGTAGCAGGTCAAACATGTCTACTGGGAGTAGCAATGCTCTGTCATGAGGACCATTTGATAGCATGGCATCAAATAGCATGGGATCCTCAGGGAACCTGACCACTGTGCTGGGAAAGTCCTCAAAGGGGGCAGCTTTCCTCACGTGAGTCAAAGATAGATAGATAGATAGATAGATAAGTAAATAAGTAAATGTATAGATTAAATAAATAAAAAGTAGTCCCTGAAGAAGAAAGAGTCCCCAAACAGGAGAGAGCAAAGTGTGCTAAGACAGAGGCCCTCATTTACAAAGAGAAATTCCTTTCTCACAACCACGTATAGATCCATAGTGCAGAGCTAAGCCCTTCTAGGACTCAGGATCTCCTGCATGCTGCTCTGGGCCTGACCTGGGGACACGAAGAACCACACAGGGGCTCCAGGGACATAGGAACTGCAAGAGCTCCTGCTGCCTTGTGAGACAGATCTGGGCAACAGATGTGTCTCCAGTGTCCAGTGTCAGGGCTCTATCCACTGTCTTCATTCATCAGCAAGGAAAAGACAAAGTACAGATGGTATGGTAGTTTCTGCTTTTGGAAAGGAAGAGCATAGTTTCAGGAAAGTCCCAGGAAAGGCTCCAGTCACCACAGTTAGCCAAAGTGCTGGGAGGCACTCGGTGGAGGCTGGTCTCATGGCAGAGGCTCCCATTCTCCTTTCCTTTCCTCCACTTCCACCTTCTCCACCACTGCAGGAATGAATGAGATCCTGAACTGCTCCTGAAAAGTGACAGCCTCACCCAGTCAGCAAATCTGGTGACAAAGAAGCGGGTGCTCATGGACCCAGTGACCCAAGCTCCTCTCCAGACCTTTAAGCACAGAAAAATCGATAATGAAAGACCCTCCCGAACAACCAGAAGTAGCCTTCTACGTGACACAGAAGTGATCATGTTCCTTGAGTAATGTGACTCTGGTGTCAGGCACAGTGCCTTCCTGATTCATCTGCAACTGTCACTTAGTTCTCCCACCAGGAGACACAACATGTGACAAGAGGATATAGGGAGATCAAGGGAGTTGGCCGAGGACCGGGGTTGTTGTACTTTGACATAAAGATTCCTCAGAGGCTCGTGAGTTGAAGGCTTGGTTACAGTTGAGATGGGATCATGAAGATACTAAGGTCATAAGTGGGTTAATCTATTGATGGGTTCACACTGAGTGAACAAGGGGAAGGCAGATGCAGTCTACCAGCTGCTGCGAGGGGTTAGGGGGAAGCAGACGCTGTGGAGGGCGGCTTCACGGGGGCACTATGAAGTGCTTCTGCAAAGTCTTTCTAGTTCTCTGATGTCCCCTCAGTTCTTGTTCACAGCTGCTCCACAGGTCAGAGTGCACCCTTCTCCCTGACCTCCTCAGGATGATGAAAGGGATAAGGCTTTATCCAAAGCATTTCCTCCAACACTGTTTCTGGATCCACTTCTCCATGCACTTTAGACTCAGCCTGGCCATTTCATACTCCTTGTTGGATGACCTGTCATCCTCCTCATTCTAGTTGTAGAAGGTATCCTACAGGGACGGTAACTCACTTGTGTGGTGACACTGAAGGCAAGGGATGGCCAAGGCTGGGGACAAGTCTGCTAGACCTGGAACTGAGCTGAGATCATGGATGTGATGGCCTGGGTGCTCCTGGACCCCTAATTGAGGAGACATCTTACTGACTCTATGTCTTAACAAAAATCCTCCTAGTGTGGAATATACATAGTCTTCATGTTATGGCTACTAATTTGGAAGATGTAAGGCTGAATTGTCCTCAAAGATGGGGAACTCCAAATGTTTGAAAATGTCAAGGACACCCCAAATAGAGAAAAATGGTTACGCTGAACTCCTTGTTTTGTGGGGACTATCATCGGCTCATGGAGAAGTGGCCAAAGCCATTGTTTTCTTGTGGAATCAAGACTGGTGCCTGAGAGAATCCCAGGTAGAGTTGGTGGAGTGCCTATAAAGTGACAGTGCTCTGTCACAGAGGACCATCTGAAGCCGGGCACTCAAATCACAGGATCCTCAGGGAACCTGACCTCCATGCCCTGAAGTCTCTTGGGGAGCCTGCTCATTCTGCCCTGAGGATCCTTGGGACACCTGTCCACTTTCCTCTACCATGCTGTGGAGAACCCACCCGCTCAGCCCTCCAGTTCAGAAGAAAGCATCTTGCCAAGAGTTCAGCTCCAAACATGCACAGAGGCCCTGGATTCAGCCCCATCATATGATAGAAAAACCTCTAGAAGACACAGTCTAAATGCAGTACCCAAAGAGCTGCCACACAGAAGGGTCAGAGGTGTACCTCAAAAGAAGAAACCGGAAGCAGGGAAGCTTTATGACTGAGATGTGAGGGAAACATTGACATAAAGGATCAAATCCCCCAAAGACAGCTCGTACAGGAATCACAGGGCACTGACTATGAAATTTGTGTGCAGGATTCATTTGAATAAAATTTAAATGTGTTACAAGGCTCTGCCATGAATGTTTTAACAATATTTTAAAATAGCATCATGAACTTGAGGCTGAAAATGAAAAATTATTTTAAAAATTTCTAGGTGAATTTGTAAATTAATTTAATAAGCTTTCTGTGAAAAGTGAGGTTTGAAACACAATGTGTGTGGACTGAAAACCAGAAGAGAGAGCTGGGGAGACAGTTCAGTAGGTAAAGTGCCTGTTGGGAAAGCATGAAGAGCTGAGTTCAAATCCCCAGAACCCACATTAAAGCCAGGCATGGAGACACATGTGTGAAACCCCAATTCTGGGAAGATGGAGATAAGCAGATCCTAGGGGCTAGCTGGCCAGTCATTCCAGCTAAATCTCTAGGTTTAATGAGAGGTTCTATCTCAAAACACATAGAAAGTAATAGAAGACACTCAACATTGACCTCCGGCCTATGTGTGCACACATGTATACAGACATACATGAAACACACACACTTGCAAAGTATAACAATAAAATAAAAATAGAAACATGAGTCAGATCATATATATATGCATATATGCATGAAAATATACGAAACTTATCATTATATTTAATGAACACATGCTAATAAAACCACAAGTAAATAAGGAGCTCAAACTAAGCTGAAGAGCTGAGGGAGTTGAAAAATTATACAAGTCTTTACCCAGAATCTCCTCCTTCCAAGGCAGCTCTTACGATCTTGGAAGTGAGGGTGAACAGCTAGAGTATAAAGCAAGCAGTGTGAGCATGCAGCTAGGGAGAGCACCAGACAGACGAGTGATGGAGACAGTGGTCAATGAGTGCATTGAATGTGAGATGCCCCTCCAGCCTTGGGTGAGTGAACACTCAGTCCCTAGCTGCTGGTGCTACTTCTTCGAGGGTTGTAGAACCTTAAAGAGGTTGGGCCTTGAGGTAAGAAGGAAGACGCTGAGTGTGGGCCTTGGTCCCACTTCCTTCCCGCTCTCTGTCTCCTGTTCCTCCAAGATGTGAGGTGAGGAGTCCCAGATGCACACCCCTGCCACAACAGAGCTACCTGCTGCCACGCCTTCCCTCCACAAGGGACTGTAACTTCCAACCATGAGCTAAGGTAAACCGTTGCTCCCTTAGGTTGCTTCTTTTGCTGTATATTGTCAAAGCAATGACAAAAGTACCCAGTAAAAGAAGTAAGGGACAAATAATGGCATCAGGAAAAGTAACAGACCTCAGAAGTCAGTCAAAGTGAGGTCCAGGAAGCAAGGAGAGTCCCCTCGGGAGGAAGGTTAGAAACACTGGCCCAAAGAGGGAGCAGAGAAAGAATGTCCATCAACCCATCCAGCCCCAGGGGGCAGCAATAATGAAGAAACACTTTGCAGGGTTACAAATTAAGCTAAAACCAAAGTACTTGACCAAAATAGCATGTAAATTTGGAGGGAAAGTAAAGATACTTATTAAAATTTAACTTTGCCAAATTAAATATTCATGTTGGGATTTCTACAGTGGATGCTGAAAGAATAAAAATAGGATTTGGCAAGTTTTTTTAAAAATCAATATATAAATGGTATTTGCATTTCCACAATGTATGCAATAAATGGAGGACATAATTTAAAAATATGTAGTATTTACAATATGCACCAAAATGATGAGGTCCATAAGAGTAAACCAGCAAAGAAAATGTGTAATTTCATCATGGAGAAAATTGTATAACTTTATTGAGACATTTAGAAAGCACTTAGAAGTAGAGAAATGGACCACTTTCATAGATAGAAATATAATGTATTGAATTTCCAATTCTTCACAAATGTATACAGAATTTCAATGCAATTAAAATAATCAAGAGATTGTTATTGATAGGCCATGATAAGTTAACTATCAAATACACACTGAAAGGGCAAAGGGCAAGAATAGCTGGGACAGGACTGACCTTCTGAAAGAGGACACTGTCAACAAACAGAACAAGCCTCACTGGATAACAGGGCACTGTGACATATGCCTGCGAGTCCAGCCATTGGGACAGAGACAAAACTGTGGCAAGTTCAAGGTCAGCTTGGGCTAAAGAGTATGAAATCACTCCCAAACAAAACAAAACACTCACATAAAAGTATTAGGTGGAGCTAAAGAGATAGCACAGCAGTTAACAGCATTTACTGGTCCTCCAAAGAAACTGAATTCAGTTCTCAACAGCCAATCAGGAAGCTCACAGGTATCTGTGGCTCAAGCTCTAGGCGATCTGATGCCTTTGGCTTTCGAGTGCACCTGTATCCATATGCACATACCTCTCCCATACCACACACACACACACACTCCACACACACACTCACACACACACACACACACACACACAATCAGGGGGGCGCATATACACATACACACAAAACTAAAAATAATAAGATGAGTCTTAAAATAATGTTGGATAAAAATGCAAAAGAACATGAAGACAGAATAAATCTTGAATCGTTCCCTCATTCAATATGTATCATAGAACTAAAAGTAACAGATAAAACTATTAAGCCTTTGGGTAGATAAAAAATTTATAGGGTACAGAAAGCATAGTATTTTAAAAGAACAATGAGAAGTTGGTACCCATCAATACTGTATTTGAAATGTTGCCCTTCAGAAAACATCACTCTGAATTAGAAAAGGAAATTCTTAGCCTAAGAAAAAAGGTCATAATGCACACACCAGACCAGGATCCCCAATCCCAATGTGTGTGTATATATATATATAAAGAATTAACAAACAACTAATAGCCCAATGAGAAAACACTAGGCCAGACATTTAATAAAATAAATCAACAGATGGCTGGAGTCTCTATGAGGACTACAATACCTAGGGTCTCCATTCCAAGTCTAAGTTCAGCTTCTTGTCTGCTGATTCTAGGCACCAAGACAACATACTGCTGCTGAGCTCTGCATTTGTTTAACTCTTCCTGATAGCAGCAAGATTCACCTGCTAGGTCTGCTCCAGGACCCTCATGGTTGCTGTGGAGCCCAGTGTGCTCAGAATCTGTGATGTCAGAGAGGCCAGGATACAGTTCTACTCAGATACTGGCTGCTGAGAAGTAAGGGGAGATTCTGCCTGAAAGGACTTAGGTGAAGGCACCCAGGCTGAGATGTGGCTGAGCTACTCCATAACTGTATCTAAATGTTACCAGATGCTGGCTAAGAGGACCACACCCACTCTCTGAGAACAGTATCACAGAGCATTGCAGAGGTTCCAACAGTGACTATGCCTGAACCTCTGGATCCGGGCTACTTGGATCATGTTGGTATCCTTGCTCTGAACAGATGGGTGCATGCCTCCATCACTCCATCCAAAGTTCAATATCCACACAGCTACACATCACCGAGAGCTTAACATACAGATCACCAAGTCTATTGGTCGCCAGTTTTAAAGTCTGGACACTTTGTGTTTGCACTGAAGCAAGTATTCGCCTCTCCCAGTGACTGTCTTCTTCTATCCACTTCATCCAGGAGGACTCTGCACCGTGAGAGCAACCTCCTACCTCTGACAAAGCACAATACCTGACAAAGACTCAACTATGCATTTCTGGAAGTTCTCCACCTCAAGGGATGTGAGAGGCTATTCCTGCAACCATCAAAGTGTTGGTTTATGAGCAGTCGAGTTTATTTTTCATGATGCATGCTAGCCAAGCATCACCCTGCCACTGAGCTCCATCCCCAGACCTTCAATGTGTTCAGTAAGAGAATTCCTTATTGGGAATCTTCATACATGAGCATCAAGGAAAGCAGCAATCAGCTCTCAAGATATCCACTGAGGTCAGTACCTCCTGCATGACCTAGATCCATGGGCCATACTGTGAGAATAATACCACTCTTACCATCAAGAGCAAGATGCTTTAAGATCACATGGTTCCCCCTTCTGCTGCTGTAGCTGCTGCACGATGGGAGGGCCCTGGCTCAGAAAAGCCAAGTGAAAGATGTCAGCACTCCCACTGCTCTGCAGATGCTAGGAAGGGGTACATAATAAAGTGGAAGGTCACACGGGGAGCCTGCATGCCTCGAAATACCAGAAATGACCCTGCCAGCACATGACCAATCCTAGAGGTATGTCTTCTGCTGTGACGGTGGCTAAAACAATCGCTGGCTATTCAAGAACAAGTGCTTTGATATCCGTGGTACTTCACCCCAGATACTCTTAACAGATTCAGCTGCTGAAACAGGACCATGAAGTTATCAGGAAGATAATGGTGGAGAGGTAGGTGGTTCCCATGATTTCAGAGACACCCTGCAGATTATAAAGAAGAAAATGAGTTTGCAGGCAGTGCTGAGTCTGTACTTGGTGGTTTCTGGAGGCCACGTTCCTGCCTCTGTTCTCTGAGTGCTATTAGTGTTCCTTAATGCATGATACGAATCCTCTGTGTGAGGAAGGCTGGAGGGGAGGCCACCAGGTAAGAGTCATAAGTCCTATGGTAGGACTAGTGTCCCTGCAGGAAGCGAGGAGTATTTTCTTTCTACATCAAGTGGAGAAGGAAGCAGGTGGCCACCTTCAAGCTAGGGAAATGTGAGAAATGGATGTCTCCTGCTTAAGCCATGTGTCATTGGTGGTACTGTGATATATCTTGTTTATTGTCCAGAGCTGAGGAACCCAAGCTGCTGCCACAGGATGGGGGTTCTCCCTCCAAGAATCACTGGGCTGCGACTAACACAGGGAACTCAGAGAATCAGCAAGCAGAGAATGAGCTTCCATGGAGAAGCTGACACAGCCTCATAGATAGAATAACTAGGGACATGGGGACAGGGCTGAGCAAGGTGTCCCCTGGGTCACCCTTCCAACTCAGGCTCATTCAGGATATCCCAGAGAGTAACATCTTATCCAGTTCATTGGCATGCCTCCCTCCCTAACCAAGAGGACATTAGGATGTTTCCTCTTCCCCTGCCACGTACTTTACCTGCCACATACTTTCTCTGTCACCATCTTCTCTTTCATTTCCTCTAAGTTCCAACTCAGAAGTCAAGTCCTGTGCATCTGACTTTACCATGCTGGACTGGCCGTGTTCTTCAATATAGCAATGACCATTTGTGACCGTGACAGCACCACAACTGGAAGATCTTTTTGCCCCTCCACCTGAGTTAGAGAGCAAAGAGAGCAACTCAGTGTCATCAGTGTGGCCTCTGTGAGTGGTAATGAGCAAGTCAGGGGTGCAGACACCACCTCACCCATTGCTCTAAAATAAAACAAAAGGGAAAGTCCAGAACGGTTACACACAACCCTTCAAAAGATAAAGAATATAAAGTTGCCCATTCTTTTCCCCAACTGACCAATCTATTTGCAAAACCCGTTAGCAAACCTAAGATGGTAAGCCATTGAGATCATAAAATGGGGTATCCAGAGGGGGTTAACTTCAAAAGCAAAAGCTGCCCCCCTTGGGCTTTAAGTATGAGGAAAGGGGGTTCACAGCCTGTCAGGCCCACCTACCCTCCCAGAAAGCCAGAGCCAAGCAAAGCCTGTGAGGAGGGAGTCCTCCTTTGTGCCAAGGACAGACTTCTCCTGAGGCACTAATTACCATCAGCCCACACACAGCTTCATCACTCCACACACTGCCAGGAAGGGCTGCTGTGAGAAGCCTTTGCATTAAAGGACAGTTGGTACATGGACCGTGAGGAGTTATTTAGAATGTTGTATGGGGGTGGAGGTGGGATGAAAGTAATTGTGTGTACCTGTTTGCTGTATCATTTTACAGCCACGTCTGTGTGCTCGCTGACCAGTTCCATCTCGGCAGAGCGCGCACAAGCTTGCCTGCAGCACAGCAAGGGCTCTGCCCCACTCAATACAAGCATGGAAATCTCCCCAGTGCTTTCTTTTCTCCATTCTTCTTTCCACAGAGACGATGTTGGGTCACGCCTCCGTCACCTCCACTCATTTTATTTCAAGAAGAGAAAAACTCGAGGTGTGTATTCAAAAGTGGCCCTTCTGTATCGTGTGGCGGCACTGCCTTGCATCCCACCCAAAGTTCAGATTGCCAGATGCTGTACATCTTTCTGCTCTGGGTGACTTTGTGTACAGTTTTATGACTGCCATTTTCAAGAGTTTGGGGAGACACCAATTCCTTAAGACTCTGATCCCATTCCCTATTATGAGTAATATCAAGCCTCTCTCTCTCTCTCTCTCTCTCTCTCTCTCTCTCTCTGTGTGTGTGTGTGTGTGTGTGTGTGTGAGTGTCCCTATGTTGGAGTGTGGGTGAAAGTCAAAGGACAAACTCATGTGTCAGTCATTGCCCTCAGCCTGATTAGGTTTAGATAGGATCTCTGGTCTATTGATGTATGCGCCCAACTGAGATTCCAGGGGTTCCATGTCTGCCTCCCATTTGACTGTGGGAATGCAGAATTACAGATGTGGACTGAGGTCCTAGTTCAAACATTCACACATGCAAAGCAAATGCTTTACCCACTGAGCCATCTCTCTAGCCCTTAAATGCCTACTTTATATAGTGTCTGTTGCCTATATGAAAATATGGTCATTTGTCCTCTTACTGGTGGGTAAAAGTTGCCCACATCTCCTAAAACTTGCCTTTTAAAAGATGCAGCATCTGAGGTATCTCTCATACTGGAAAGCAGGGAAACTTGTTTTCTTCTTCCTCTGAGCATCTCCTCTGCTGCCTTGTCTTACACCGACATGGCCCGGTTTGCCTGTGCTTAGTCTCTTTGCTTCTTCCATCTCTTTGAACATTCTTTGTTCCTCTATGTTATTGTGTTGTCTTTAGCTTTCTGTGACTGTGATAAATACTACTACCAAAACCAACTTGGGAGCAAAGGGTTTATTTGGCTTCCATGTCTCCTTATAGTCGTTCACTGAGGGAAGTCGGGGCAGGAACTCAAGCAAGAGCCACAAAGGAAGCTTCTTGTTGGCTTGCCTCTCTGCCCTGCTCAGGTATTGCCCAGGCCCACCTGCTCAAAAGAATGGCATCACCCGCAACAGGCTAGGTCCTCCCACAGCAATTATCTATTAAGAAAATGCCCTACAGACATGCCCACTGGCCTATCTGATTAAGACAATTCCCCAATTGAGATTTCTTCCATCCAGAATATGTCTGTGCTTGAGCTAAGTCGACAAAAACTATAAAAAGCTCCAAGATGCATCAGGCTTTATGAACAATGTGGTTTTAAATCAAAGTTCCAGGTAAAATTCTAGTTCATCTGTTTTCTCCTCTGGAGAGCAGAATGGACACCCTAGCATTTCTTTCAGTGCTCCATGACTGCATTAGAGTCATGATGCATGCATATATATTTTACACACACACACACACACACACACACACACACACACACAAACACACACTCATACATTAAGAGTGGAATGACTTACACAGTTGGGTCTGTGTAGTTGAGAGGCTGAGAGAACAGTAGGTCTTCAGTTTACATAACTGGATGCCCGGATAATCTGAAACTGTCCCGGAGGAATAGGAGATTCCTGGAGAGCTGCTGGTCTTTGGGGTGTGCATGAAGGCCAAGACTCTGGGCTCTGATGACAGTGAAGGATGGCGGGGCCAGCAACACCACGAAACAGATGCACTTACTAGCAAGATGTATAGACAGGCAGGCAGTACAACTTCTCCCTTGGGGTTAAAGTACTGCCCATTCTGGGGAGGGACTTCTCCCTGCTAATACTCCTGGACATGCCCTCATAGATTGTCCTCTAGGCCTGTCTCATAGATGATTCCAGATCCTCTCTGGTTAACAATCAAAGTTGTCCATCACAATGACACTGGCTGACCCAGGGCAGCACCCACCCACCCCCAGTAATCCTTTGCACCCTACTTTTGAAACTACAGGACCTTGCTTCATGAATACAGCGGATAATCCACACATCCTGGAGAACAGAGACCTCCACTCTGACCCTGACTCCCTCACAGGTTCTTCAGAGATGGCTTGGGCTTTTTTGCTGCCCTGTACTTTTGCTGGCTAATGTTGGCTGCTTCAAGTTTGTCACCTTCCCAGTTGTACCATTCTGAAAGAGATCCTTGCTGGGTAGCTTCTCTGGCCTGTGCACACTGGCAGCTGCCTCTGGGAGCATCCCAGAGCCTGTCACATAAGACACCACCACAGAAGAGACAGCGACACTGCACTCAATATTCCCACAACACACTGATTGGAAAAATCCTTGGCATTTTGTCTATTGAACTGTGAGATAGAATTTACTGGAAAGAACATGATTGGTTTTGCCTTTCATAAGTTTAGTTTTTTTTTTAATCACCTTCTTAAGTAAATTTCATTTAAATGTCCATTAGGTACAATAAAATATATCCATTTAAAATGTTTTGACAAATGCTAGCACTAGAGTAATTGGACAATCACTATGTAGATATTCCCACATCCCACGAGAGGGTCCTGAACACTATCCTATCCTAATGTTGCATAGCTCATGGGGGCTTTAATCTGCCTTTGGACAGTCACTAAAGAGATCGAGCAACTTTTCATGTGCCTGTGTTCTCCCTTACCAAATGTTGTTTCAAATATGTTGCTGAGCTTTTAATATTAAAATTTGAAATCACTCGCACCTAGATTTGATTTGCATGGGATAAAATGCATTTATTTAAAATGTGTAGTTTGTGTATGTAGTGTAATACTTTATTGAAGTGCCTTTCCAAATATTTTTACCATTTTTATTAGATTGTTTATCTTCTGAAGTTATAGGAGTCATCTGTATATTATGATACAACTTCAAGATTCAACCACTTTTCTTAAACAAGTGCTCCTAAGATTGCTGTGAACTCGTAGTTAATTTTAAGGCTTCTGAATTTGACAGTTCTTTACAGTGTCCTCGCTGCCTGCCTAGAATGACAGATTTCCAGAAGCCCTGGCCATTTGCAAATATTCCCTGTAACTCTTCCTTTTCACTGCCACTGGTGCCGGCACATTACATCCAGTCTGTGTGGCCCATGTGGCTGTCCCTGTGCACACAGCATGGTGTATTGTTTAGTTTATTGTAAGTCTTAAGGTCAAATGGTATAGTCACATAAAAATTGTAAGGATCTCAAAAAGCCAAAAAGCAAAAACAGAAACAAATAAATAAATAAACAAATAAAAATCCTGACTACAAGAGGATAGCATTAGAGAATTCAAAAGTTTATTCAGCGCGGTCTGAGATGCCAAGGTCACGTGAAGGTCACTCCCCCTTTGGGGCAGTGCTGAAGCTGGAGGCCGGGGAGGGCACTTTTCTATTTACAGCTGGCCACAATTTCAGGGTAGACACTGGGGTCCAGTCAAAGAAATTTTCTGCCCAGATTTAAGTCATGATATTTCCCCCTATTGTTTCAATACGGTGAAGTGAATTGATTGATTTTTAATGTAAACCATTCTTGTATTCTGGGAACAATCACCTCTTGATAATAATATATTATTCTTTATAGGAATCATGCATAATTAAAATGCCACCACCGACCTTCAGCTGCTGCACCTTGGCTACAGAAACTCACAGCAGCTCTCTTCAATCTTCACTCCCCACTGTGTGTGTCACTGTCACCTGTTTTCTTCTGGTGTGAGTTATAAATGCCATGGTGCATTGTTTTTCAAAATTGCATTCACTTAGGTCTTCAGAGAATGGCCTGGTGCTAAGCCAGGGCCTTGCCCCCATCTGGCCGATTGGAACCCAGACATCCTCAGCACCGCTAACTCCCTAAGCCCTAGGAATGATGTGGTTTGCACCTCCGTGGCAGGTGTTCACTGCAAATGTTATAAAGTTCTATGTGATGCAATGCAGTTTACTCTCCAGGCAAATATGCAGTGGTACCATGGCCCTACCCAGAGTTTTCTCCCACTGCTTCCTTCTTCTGCTCTGCAATTGCAGCCTCACATAGGGAGTGGAACTCACCTATGGTTCCACAACGAACAGAAAAGACCACTGTAAAAATCAGCAATGTTTTTCTTCACATCTATGGTGGAAGATTGCACACCATTGACTCAACAGCAATTTCTCTCTACTTAATACTTTTAGGAAGAGCCTCTTGCTTTTCCAGTAAACTGAATTGTGTTCCCCCCCTGCTTGATTTGAGTTAGAGCTCTCACCTGTGAGGTTACTGCACACGAAAGAGGACATACAGGTTGTACACGGAGCAGAAAACTGGGGCCCTAACCCTGTTTGATGGGTGCCCTCATTAACAGACATTAGGATTCACTCCTAGGGCGGAAATCTACAAGCCTTTGACCTTGGACTTTCAGAACTTTGAGACAATTATTGCCCATTATTTAAGCTGCCTTGGGTGGTATTTGTTTATGACAGACTAAGCAGGCCAACAGACATCCAGCAGGTAATAGGTGCTGCTGCATTCATGGAACATGGTATCTTGGCCCATCTTACGTTGCTACAGCATTATAAGGAAGATCAAGAAACATGAACAGTTTAATTTGGCTCATAGTTCTGAAGGCTGCATGTCTACACTCAGGGCACTGACAGACATCTGCTGAGGCTCTGATGGAATGCTTACACACCACATCTCAACAGGGAGCCTCACAAGTCCTGACGAACCAAATGTACTAGAGACATCTCTCTTTTCAAACTTCTTCCATAACCTGTCATTCTATTACTCCAGATGTCTATCATCTTGCGAATGGATAAACCCATACCTAAAAGTATGCCCTCCAGGATCCCCTTCAGATCATCCCTGTCCACACAGCTACAATAGGAAATGCTTTTCTACCAGGTGAGATTTGAGGGGCATATTCAAACCACAGCACACAGCCACACCCTCTCCGGGAGAGAGTATTGTCTTGTCCAGAAGTAGCACTGGCATGGCCATGTATCATCACAGTCAATGAGCTATGAGACTGATCAGTCAGTGAACTCATTAAGAGTTTTGTATGAGAAAGGAAGAGAGAAAAGGAACAGCTATTGTATGGTTAGTCCTGATGGAGATGTATACCAGCAGGAGGAACGAGTCCTGGGGATGGTAGGAGAAAAGAGGTCAGAGAGAGCCACTTGTCCCTGGGTCATGTGTCCATTCTGGTCCATGTGGCCACCCCTGCATACAACACAATGGTTGTGGCAGACCCCATCGTATCAGGCAACATCATTCTTTATCCGAAGGTGTGCGACCAAGCATGCCAGCACTATTCCGTAGCGACAATAATATTATGCACCTTGTAACATACATATGTATTTATACATCATGATTTTCCATGTCATTAAACATTTCTTATAAATATGATTCCTCACAACCACAGAATGTCTGAGTTTTCCATCTTCCTGTGGTGAGGACTTAGAGCTTCCAGCTTTATGTGCTTGGTACAGAGGAGCTGTCAGAGACACCTTTGTCTTCCCTTCAGATGATATCAGGATCGGGGAGCAGCCCACTTCTGACTCCTGCTGCTGCTAGAGCCTAGGGGGAAGCACAGGAGGGAGGCCAGCCCCTCCCCCACAGCTTCACAGGATGTTACCATTTGAAAAATCCCTCTGACCTGCTTGCCAACAAGTGACCTCTGCTTCCCTACTGAGGTTTGGTTTGCAGGGAGGCAGGGTGTGGGGCTGAACCCCGGGCCTTGTGCATCTGGACACTACCACTGAGAAGCAAGCTCAACCTGGTTCATGTCATTAAAATGGTCCTTAGTTTGCTGTCCAGACTTGCATTTCTTACCATGAAATCCCCTGCTCGCTGCTCTGTGACACATTGCCTCTTCCAGACAGAAGCCCTTCCTACGGCCACTATATTATTTCCTTTCTCCACTGTCAGACTTAAAAGCCTACGTCACGTAGCTTCTTCTATGAAGAACACTTCATTACTCTTGTCCTTGACCATCCCAGGCCTGCTACACCCCCATAGCAAACTGTGCATCCTCATTGTATTGTGCAATGCCATTCCATCCTTGAAAACTAGACACTCAGGAAACACATGGTGCATGCATGCATGCATGAATGAATGAATGAATGAATGAACAAATGAACTACTGGTGCTGAGCACACTACCTTGGTGCTTGCAGTCCTGTGGCAGGACATGACTAGGAGGTCCTCAGATAGGGATCCTGTTCTACATCTATCACAACAGATAAATGCCAAATGGGAAGACTCCTTATTCAGGACTGAGCAGAAATCTGGACCAGGCAGAAGACAAAAACTCCTCTGGGCTGCTTGTTCATGTTAGCTTAGTTATCAACACGTCATTGTCACTAAAGCAAAGTCATCAGAGTACAGACAAGGGAAGGATACCCACACACATGGGAGTGATGTCCCTTCTTGCCTGTGTGCAGGACTCCAGAGTGCCTCACTGTGGTCCACTGTGATCCAACTGACACTCACAGTCATCCAGCCTTCATTCACTGGGGTGCACAGTCATCTTTAAACTGCCCATGACAGTCCCCACCTCTGAAGCTTTGCCTGTGTCTGTTAGGTCTTCATCTATAACCAAGGGTCTATAGAAATTAGGTTTTCTTAAAAGCTTCATCAGGGAAAAACTCACTCTTGCTCATTCTTTCCCTCTCCTCTTTGAATCACCAGAAAGTAAGACCCAGGTGTTGCCTTTCTGTTCCTAAGATGTACTTTAAAGTATTATCCAGCTCTCTGAAAGGTAAGCACAGCCCAGATGCTGCAGCTGAGGCCATTCACGGGAAGCAAGCCTTTGAAGGTCAGCAGTGAAAGTCTATCTTTCTTATTTTGGTGGACTCATCTTCACGCTTTCCTTTGGCATTGGAGAGTTAAAGGAAAGCTGTTTTAAATGCCCAGTTGTCTCATCTCCAAGAGTAATGGAGTTCCTGAAATAACCGGATGAAATCTTTTTTAAAAAATGTTTATAGAAATGCATTTCTCTACAGCTGGAATAACGGAAGGTCGCTGTCTTGTTGGTTTCCAGGATTTTTGCTTAATTCCATTCCACCAATCCTGCTTCTGGGTGGCTCATCACTGACCAAAAGCATCAATCTCCTCAGTGCTGAGCATTACATCTCTGTGCTGCCAGGCCACATCAAACAGCAGGGCTGCCTTCCACTGAAACACCAACTCCAGAAAAAATGCGATTACATTGACCCTGCCCCTCCTCAAAACAATGGTCTGTTCTCTCCCTGGGAGCCACAGAAGGGACCACACTCAACTCATTTCTTAAAAGAAGATAGGTCAACCTCTCTAATGCTTAATGCTACCACTCAAATTGTAAAGGGGGCAATAGCTTTCTAACAAGCCCCAGGCAAGGCTGCATGTCTGTGTTCCTCTCATGCCTCTGATAAGCACGAGTGCTCAGAGTCTAGTCGGGGAAGGCTCACACCAGAAAAGACTGGATGCCCCACAGGGACCCAATGGTAGGTGCTCCAACCCACCTGAGTTAATAACTTGTCTCCCTGATGTGCCACTTATAGAAACAAACTGAGAGAGGAAGAGTTTGTTTTGACTTACAGTTTGGAAGATGTAGTCCATAACAACAAACAAATGAAACAGACTCTGTCCATGATATGTGGAGGCTGTTTGAGGCTGGTCATCTAAAGATCCTACACCTTTCCCTGAACAGTTTCACCAACTGGGTGGCAAACATTTAAGCATGTGAGTCTGTGGGAAATGTTTTACATTCAAACATGACCCAAGTTTCCCTAGGTTCTAGTCATCAGCCAGTCATCAAGAAGAGAAGCATAGGGGGTGTAGCTACAACTATCTGTTCATGTGAATCCTACAGTGAGCAATGAACTACTACAGTCACAAGGTGTACCATGAAGCAAACACCTGCATGCTCAGCGGCTTAAAGAACGGATGTTGGTCTACTCGTATGCTCCTGGGTTGACTAACTGGTTCTTTGGTTTAGCTGGACATTGGATAGCCATCAGTGGGTCCTAAACATCTGAAGTGACTGGTCCTCTTACAAGCAGTTGGAGGATGCTACCCTTCTTCATAGGACAAGATGCTTAGCCTGTGGCCCCAGACTTGTTCCCAGCACCTTTTGCACCTGAGTCTTAAGTCTGAGGAAGGGACAAAGACCAAAAGCATTAGGGGACTGAACTCAGATCATCGGTCTTGGTGACAAGGGTCTTTAAACACTGGGCCATCACAGTAGTAGTCTGGAAGTGACTTTTGTCATGATGGCTTCTAACTTGTGAAACACTTCCTAACCACTTGTTGGAAGAGCAAAGCACTCCCGTAAAACCATGTTTCTGCTCATTGCAGCTGGTTTAATGTCTGAGTCGCTGAAATTTAATCTGCTGTGGTTGAAAACTCTGAAATGCACACATGAAACTCTCCCCTGGGTGGATGAAATGTGGAGATGCTGAGAAGGTGGAGAGTGTACATTCTGCTTTCTGTCCTGTGACCCAGCTCTGTGTGTCTCGGTAGAGAGCTCACTATAACAGACAACTTTCTGGTCATTCTTGCCCATGGGCTACCAGAATGCACAGCACAGGGACATGCATGGGGTTTGCACTGGCCTTGCGTAGCACTACAGGAGAACTGTGAAAGATCTGCTGGCCACAGAGCTGGAGCCACAGCATCAGGCTCCACAGACAACAGTGGTTCATGGGTATTCTTCCTGTTAGCCATGGCCTGTAGACATCCAGGACAGAGGCGTCCAGTGTGGGCGTTGTGCTCAGTAGGAGCAGCTGTGAAATTGTTGGGAATGCCTGTTCTCAAGCAGCCCCATACGCTGGGTATCTAAAACCCTGAAAGGCTGTCTCATACAGACCCCAGTATCAGGGCTTCTCTGAGGGTCTCAGAGGGATAAAATATGCTTGGATCCCATTTCTCTTCAGGGGGACACAAGGATATAGGGTATTTTTTTTCCCCTATAGGTTTCCTTCAGTCTTGAGATTTTTTTTTATCCAAGAGAATTCCTTCCTCCCAAAGCTTTCCCGAACCACATTTGAGGAAGTCGTTCAGGCCCAGCTCACATCAGAAAGCAGCTGGTAGAAACTACCAGGAAAGGGGATATTGATCAGCTAGCTCCATTCTAAAATTGACAAGGCAAGGGCAAAGGCAGTACATAATGTCACTGTGCTGTGTTCCCAGGTCTCAATGAACTTGCGAGCATACGAACAAGCTCGTTACTATTCACACAGGCTGATGACGCTTTTCTCACCCTCAAGACATGAAGATTTCACGGAAGATAGGTGTTTGATCAGCTGCAGGAAAACCCACTTCAAGCAGGGAAACTGTGATTCCATTCTCCAGGTCTAGGGTAGAGTGTCTGAAGAGCTACATGGGCTTGTTGCATCCTGGGCTCTCTGGCACTCTGAAGGATGCACTAGACTCTCCTGGACCCTTGGAGGTGGTGCTGAGATTATCATACTTTGCTGAGGTTGAAATGAAAACAAAACACCAGGAAGCTCACCAGGCCACCATGGTTTGTGGAGATGGACCTTGAAGAAGTCAGATTTAGGGTGCCTGCACCTAAAAGGTCAGTGCTCTTAGGCATCCTCACTGCGTATAACTGAATGGAAAATAGCAGCAGTCTCCCACATGGAGAGGGGGCACTTCAGCTATGTGGGTCTGTGTCACAGCCTAGTCCAAAATAAACGAGCCCTAAAAATATGAAGGGACACTACAGTCAGGAGTGATCCACACTGGCCACTGTGGTCTCCTTCAAAGTGTCCCTCCACTGGAAAGTGTGAGATCCCCACCCCGACCCTGATCCCAGGTGAGCAATGCTTGGGTTGCTTTGATCAACTGTGGCTCAGTAAACAGTGTGAAGAGGACTCCCTGGACAGAGCACTCCGGCGCCAGCCTCTCTTGCCTGGCTCAGGAATTACACACTTCATGAAAGGAGCCAAGCAGCAGTGGCACAGAGCCCTTGGCCCAAAATTGTCTAGGTCTCCATGCCCTCCCTCTCTGCGCCCTTGACCTTTCGCCTCTCTTCTCTCAGAAGGTACACTTAGACTTTAAGAGTGAGCCCATGTGTCTCCCTCATGCCATTTCCCCCAGGCTGTCTGCAGCCACTGCACCAACGCTACCCACTGGGAAGTTCATTGAAGACATGCTTCCATGCCAGCCCTACCTACTGTGCAATTTCCAGAAAGCATGCCCTCAGACTAGCCCTTCTCAAAGGCAGACCCAGGATCTGGATCCTGGGAATGCACTGTGTATGGCTCAACCTATAATGGGTGCTGAGCTTCTCTTCTGAGAAAGGAAGGGGTAGTCACTGGGGTATGCTTCCAGCCTGTGATCACTGTGGGATATCCTTAACACTTTCCCTCCCGGTACCCCATTTCATACTCCAGGTGTGAGCGAACACAAATGCAGTTAGCAAAGCCCCTTGTCTGGGGTGGTTTTGCAAAGGAGGATTCTATTTGATATCAATACAAGTTGCGCAGTCACCTTTTCAAAAAAATTTTTTTTACTATTTGTGTGGATGTATACATATGTAGACAAATGTGTGTGTACATGTACACGTGGAAGCTGGAGCTCAACCTCGGAGGCTATTCACCATCACTTTGAGAGTCTCTCACTGGCCTGGAGCTGACCAGCGAGCCCCAGGAATCCTCTTATCTCTCTCTTTCCGGGGCAGGAATTACATGCATGCACCATCCTGCCTGGCATTTTTCCATGTGTGTTCTGGGATTTGAACTCAGGAACTCGGGTTTGCAAGTCCTTTACCCTCTGAGCTGTCTCCCCAGGCTTCAAGTCATTTCTGAGGAAATCATTTGGGCTTAGTCTTCTTTATTACCAATCAGTCGCCCCCTGCTGCTGTTTGCCATGGGTTTTAGCCACACACTCCCAGCTATTGCTTTGTCCTGAGGACTCCTCCCCAGAGGGCTCTGCTTGTCCTCCAGCTGGGGTGAAGACTAAATCGGGACTCATTGAGATTCTGCACCACTAATGCAAACAGCTCTCAGTGCCAGAAGATCCCATCCCGAACCTCTCCCCTGCTCTGCAGGCTATGCCTGGCCCTTCATGCAGCCATCAGAAGCACTTCTTCCTCTGTGTGAAGGTTTTTATTGTCCATAAATCATGAAGAGCCAAGCTGCAGTTGTCCTTGCTGGAAGGTGGCAATCTCTCCATGAAATCTTAGGTTCTCCATTGTGAGGAAGCATGGTTTGGGCCGGATGGGGAAGAGCTGGAGGCTGTGGGGTAGATAAGAAGCCATTCTGAGGTTCCTGGCCTCACAAGGGCACTAGGTTAAGGCCCATCCGCTGTCAGGCATCCACAAACGAGGTGACAGAGGTGCTCTGTACCTGTAGAGGAGAGCGGTAAAGAAGAAAAGCCCAGCGGAGACAAGCTTGGCTTCTGCATGCAGAGTACAAGATTTCTATCAGGACCCCTGAGTCCCAGGGTTGAGCCACACAACAGAGCCCACCTCTCACCTGTGCGAGCCCTAATGGGGGTCGTGTGCTGATTCACAACTTGGTTTTCATCAGTCTCTTGTCCTCTTTCGAGCCTTCCTTTCTCTTCCTTCCTTTCTCCCTCTCAGAACCTTGGGACACTTTAGGACCAGTGACTGATAAGAGCTGAGTGGGTGGGCAGGCTTCCTGGAACATGGTGTCTGTGGACAGACATTTCATTACTGGAGTATGACACAGTTGATAGCAGGCAATTCTCCTGAAGTGGCAGGGAACAGGTAATAGGCTCCCTCAGTACTCCCTTCTCTCATTCTCAATCCCCATCCCGGAGGAAGGAAGAACCTTTCAGGACGAGCATTTCTTTCTGCTGTTCCTATGACTGACTGTTGCCCCACTTCCTGGAGACATATTACTTGAAAGAGAAAAGACAAATACTGGCTTTTTCTTGGGTTTCCCTGGAGGGTGTACCTACACACAGATCAGAGCCTTAGTTCCCACTTAACACACTCCACAATCATTCACTCCTGAGACCTGAATCATAGGTAGCAACTTACCATCATTACCGACCCGCCCCCAGGAAAGTGTTGTGGAGGATAAGTTGATGAGAACTGAACAGTAATGGGTCTTGGAGCAACAGAGAGTCCAGGTGCTCAGCTGCCCAGCCCTGTTCCAGTCGCTTTCATAGTAATTCCTTTAACAGGCCCATAGGCTGACCTTGAGGTCAGCGCCTCTATTAGCATCATCCTCAATGGCAGTGAAGGAACCCAAGGCACAGGGGTGAAGTAATTCATGACAGATCTAGGAGGGGCAGAGCCAGGACTTAGAGCCAGGCTTAGCATCTGTGTTTTTACCCTTCACATCACACTTTTCAAACACTTCTAGAAAAGCACGAAAGGTCATCATGGTGGATTTGGATGAGGGCACTGCTCAGTGGCTGGGCTGAACAGGGAAGCACATTGATTTGCCTCTCTGTGGGTTTTCTGGATGGAGAACATTGAAAAATCCTCTCAGCTCAATGGCACAGTAGTAGGTCTAATCCAGCTACAGCAGAGACCTACTTTCTGGAAAAAAAAAAAATAAGAGCCTTACTGAGCACATGGGAAGTTTATTGTCAGATGCAGATAGCCTAGCTTCAGAACCACTTCCAAGAGAGAGAGAGAGAGAGAGAGAGAGAGAGAGAGAGAGAGAGAGAGCTTGTTCTAAGGAGGAAGGCACCACTTGGGACTTGGAATCCACCCAGCTGTGGACGCCACAGATAACCAGATGCAGCAGTAGACTCGTGAGGAACACGATGCAATGATGAGAGGCCTGGGAAAAGGGGAGCAGGACACCCTACAAGGCAGGCAAAGGACACTGAGGGGTGAGCAGAGTCAGCCTGTGGAGTTGGTGAAACCATCTCGGCATCAACTCCTCAGGGGACTGCGTGGCACTGGGAATCTGCAGCTGGGAAGACTCTGGAGCCAAGACCCTGGGCCTAGGAGAATCTGGGTCCAGCGGCTGTCCTTTCTTTAAAGCAAGCCTGGTTGTGCCATTCTCTGGACCCCTGTGTCTCCCAGGCAGACAGCCCCAGCATTACCTGTGAGGATTGGAGTAAGTGAATAGTAACCTGTTGGTCTGACCTTCACCACTGTTCCTTGCCTCAGCTTTGAAAGCATCATCAACAGGGTGCTTACTGTTGCTGCTTCCTAACTATGAAAGGAAAAAAAAAATACCCTGGAGCAGCAGAGAGGGCAGGAATTTGGGTGGCTCTGTTTTTGTTCTGCATTTTCTTTCTTTTTGTTTTTCTCAGACACAGTGTATGCAGCTATGGACTCCCTCAGAGCTCAGCTGGAAGCTTCTAGAAGAAAAGCTGTTCCTACCTGAGGAGAGGATGCCCCTCAACTTGGCACTAGCAGAAATGACTTTACTTACCCGTTAATTGGATCTTTATGAAAAAGAACACACATAAATTAGGAGTGGAGCCATCTAAAATAAAATCAGGATGCGGTGGGAAAAGTAAATGGTTGGAGTCCCAGCTCAATGAAATCCCCCAGAGTGGCTTCCAGGGAATGGATACAGCAAGGAGTGTGTCATCCAGGGTGATGTGGGGGGTCAGGAGCTCTTGTGTGAGATAGAGAGAGACAGATGGACACATTCAGATAAGACGGAATCTGAAAGACAGTGAAGCCAGGGAAGTCTAATGTCTGTGGGAAGGCAGGAGTCTATGTTGTGGCCTGGAACAGAATCCTCCCCTGGGAATCAAGTTTTTGCTGACATTAAACTCCATCCATGTCCTCTAGAATCATCCTGGGTCAAAGAAGAATTTCTAAGATGTTAACTGCAGACACCAGGCAACGAGGAGCTCCAGCTCTGCTCCGAGGCCCAGCTGGGTGAACACTCAGGGCTGACGTCATGCACCCAATGTTTCTGAGCTCATTTTGAGAACAGACACATCTGTATTTCCTTTATGCAGAGGTAGAGACAGATCTACCCTGCCAGGTGCCATGTCCCTTGGAGACCCAGGGGGAAATTGTGGCAGGTGAACTTTGGCCCTAGCATCCTGCTTTCCCCAGGAACATGGGCAGGGACAGGGCAGTACAGAGACACCTGGGTTTCGTTCTGAGCGCTGTCCTCTTTGCTTCTGAGGCAGCCCAGAGACAGCTGGAGGCTGGGCTTGATGACAGGAAACAGAAGAATAGTGACTCTGGACGTACTTTAACAGGGTCCTCTCAGTGGATCCCAGGGTAGGTGATACATAGCTCAGACACGATCCAGGAATACTGCCAGACCCCTCACCCTAGCCATACTGACCCACAGCTCTGACTGATCACAGGACTGTGGCTAAGATCACCTCTGTCAGCAAATGACCTTCATCCATGATGGCCAGGCCTCCTCTTGAAATCTCCCACCCTCCTCGGAAGCAACCGTTCACCAGGTGACTCTGTCAGTATGATGGAAGGCAACCAGTGTGAATGGAGAATCTGGCAATTGGAGTTCTAGCTCCTTCATACAGAGGCTGCCTGTCAATGTTCCGAGCTTCAAATTCTTTATTTTGAAAACAGACTTAAGAATGGTGCAACCTGCCAAACGGCAAGGGCTGGATAAAAAAACACCAGCAGGCTGCTGGCTCTTCCTTGGCAGCAAGAATATGAGTGGATGCCTGACACTCCCTGCCTTCTTTCTTTTCACACATCAGCCAACAATATGTGGTGACCAAGCTGTGCCCTCTTCCAGCAGGACAGCAAGCTGAGAGTAGCTGGGACAGCAAGCACAGAAGGATCTTCACCTGTCATGGTCCACTGCCACCTAAGATCTGACTCACAAAGCATGTACTCACTAAAAGACACAACCCCAAGCTAATCTACACACCTCCTGCACATTACCCTTACCCTCATCACAGGACTCCAGTTAGAAATAGACTCCTAGGTTTGGCTTTCTGTTTTCTCATTCCAGACTGGAATTTCCAAGGCATTCCCAAATACCCTAGGTATTTGGGAATGCCTTGGCAATGTATCTTCTAGACTGTTTCTGGATGGGGGCCTTGACCCATTCACTTTCTTGGGTGCCACTTCCACCCTTTTTTGATTGTTTCACATTCTACCTTCAGTGTGCAGAGTTTTTGATACTTTTCCTTTGGACCCTTCTGCCCTGCCCTGCCCTGCCCTGCCCTGCCCTGCCCTGCCCTGCCCTGCCCTGCCCTGCCCTGCCCTACCCTGCCTACTCCACTCCCTGGCATGTTCATAATCCAAACATAGAGAGCTCTTAAGACTTACCACCAAATGACTTAGTCCCCAGCGCCACCTGCTGTCTGGGTAGCTCTCTGCTCTGACTACCCTTTCACAAGATGTCCCTGGTCATCCAGGGTCCCCTAGCCTCCAGTGTTCCAGCATCCCTTCATGCTGCCAATCACTCTTGCAGATTCCTCTCTGTAGCTTCTTCTCTGGCCATCTTTCTTTGGGAAAAAAAATCAGTCAACTGGCTACAGTTTGTATTGCCCCACTCCCCTGGGACCAGCCCTGGCTATCTTCTGTCCAGAGCAGTCATCTCTCAGGTTTGCCTCAAGGCTTATGCCTCCTTCAAACCATTTGAGTTTCTCCCGAAGTGTCTATCACCCAATTTACCACATTTTTTTCATTTTATTTTCCATTCATTAATTATGTCTCTGCATTAGAATGCAAGTTATAAACTCTAGGGATACAAGGATTTCCTTTCTGTTGTTATTGCTTTGTCTGTTTGTTTTTGGGGTTGGTGGGGTTTCTTTTTTTTTCCTGAGGGGAGAGGTTCAAGACATTCTGAATTTGTTATGATCTGTGTGCTCAAGGTTTGGCAAAGGCTTTGTAACCTGGCCAGATTCTGCTCGTTTCTATGAGTGTGTAAGACCCCTTTATACTACTGTGACCAAAATACATGTCAGAGTCAACTTTTTAAAAATGAAGAAAGGTTTATTTGGTATCATGGTCTCAGAAGGCTCTGCTCATACACTTGACTTGCACAACGTCATGGTGGCAGTGACGTATGGTAGAAATCTGCTCTTTTCATAGTAGGCAGGAGTCAAAGATAAAAGAGGAAGAAATCACACCAAGATACAGCCCCAAAAACATGCTTCTAGAAGGCATGCTTCAAGGGAGCTACTTCATGTACCTAGGCTCCATGTCCTGCTGTTCACCACCTCCTCCCAATGCCATCATGTTTTGAATCCATCAGGGAATTAATATATTGGTTAGATCAGAGTCTTAGTGATCTAATCTCTAGAAATAACCTCACAGACACACCCAGAGGTGTGCTTTCTAAATCTCTGAGGCACTTCTCAATCAAATCCAGTTGACAATCAATATTAACTTCCACAGCTGAATTCCTCCAAGTCTTAGAATGGGAGAGGGGCTTGCTTGAGGCACACTAAGCCTGTGTTTTCAGAACCTTGGACAGTGCCAGACTTCTCTTTGTTCAGTGACCCTCACCTATGAAAGTCTGAGAGGTGAGCTTTATTGTATCCCACCTTTGGAGCATCCCTGAAATTTGGGTCGGTAGCTTCCACTTTTCCTTGTTACCATTTGATGATACAGAAATCAAAGGAGCATGCCGAACATGAGCCATTTCTCCGCGCTTCCCTCCTGTGCTTGACAGAAAATAATGATCACGTTCGCTACATCAATTTGGGGTTTAAAGTCATGGGGCAACCCAACGAGCACCTGGTTTATAATTTAGCTTTCCCTCACCTAACATTTGGACTTGGTTTTATGGCAGGGAATATCTGAAGAGATTTTTCATTTTTTTCTGGTTTGAAAGGAAATTTAGGGTCATTTTCAATGTCACCTTATTAAAATAGAAGCTGAAGAGGCTTTGAAGCACTGCCGGATGCAGTGAGTCCCCAAGAATTGAGGCTTTTTCTTCCACCAGGAACCAATAACTTATCCACTCCCCTTTGCCACACACAGCATGGAAGCTTTCTTTCTACCTTGGCTTGTCTCAGAGCCTGAGAGCTCATAGCAGAGGAGCAAGCAGGAACTCTTGGGTCTGCAGCTGGTCTTTGCTTCTCTTCCTATTCCATACACCTGTGTAGGAATGGAGGAGGGATGAAAAGGACATGAGAATCACAGAATCACAGCCCTCATCCCACCCAAGCCCAGCTTCCACACGGTGTTCACAGCCAGAATTCCCTTCTCCGTTCTTATCTGGACTCACTCTTGTTCTGGAGCTGTGAATTGAATACTTCTAAGTGGCTAGTGCACAGTACCACAGAGCCCCTCCTTTCCCTGACCTGCCATTTCTGCTTGCTTTTAACACTAAGATTTAACTATCCAGAAGTTGATAGAAATCAAGAGGGAAGAGATGGGACCAAAGAGCACAGGGACAACTTGTCAACCAGAGCCTGAAGTCTGTAACTGGCCCAGAATTTTATCCATGTTAATGCTGCTGGCACCATGACAAGAGTCAACCAGAGAGGGCTCAAGACCACTGTGGGGCCATGCTACCTCTGTGGAGATGACTTCTACATGACAGTTAGCAAAGCTCCATCATGGGAGAAGGTACATCCATTTGGTTTTCATGTCCATAGTCTGCAGCCTCACTTCACATTGACCCAGTGTGATGCTCTTCATGAGTGACACACACATACAGCAGGCACTGTGTGGGCTTCCATGTGCTGGGTGATAGCCTGATGCTAGACCCAGATTCATGATTATCACAAGTGACAGACAGTGCTTTCACTGCTGCTGAACCCTTGCATTTAGAGAAATCATGGCTGCCCTTGCCTTGATAACAGAAAACCACAGAATCACCCTGTCACACATATAGCTCATTAAAACCACAAGGACTTAATGTGGAGTCCTGACACCTCTTGGGACTAACCAGACCTTTATGAGTTCAAGCTGCCAAGTGACTGTTGTGTGATCTGGCCTCTTGTGCTCTGTAAAGACACTGAGCAAACAGAAGCCACCCCCCTTATTAATTATGTGTCAGTCATTTAAAACCAGTCAACCATTCACAAGGCTTGCTTCTCTGTCATTTTGAGAGAACAGCTTCTGGCTTCTTCCTTCCAGCTCCGCAGGTGGCCCAGGCTGCTTTCAAATGACAAGGAAGAAGGAATTTGAATGCCCACTCTGGCAAAGGACTTGATACAACTGTTAGTTATTGAATAAAAATAGGGGGAGTAGTTGCTGGAACACACTCTCACAAAGCTACTTTAACAACAGAAGGGGGGGTGGGAATGCCCTCTAGCATCAGTGAAACTCTACCTCTGTCAGAAATGTGCCCAGTCAGCACAACCACTTTCCTCTTCCACACTAATAAGAAAGATTTTCCCCATTTTCTGACCATGCAGCGCTCAGCCAAACACGCCCAGCTCTGAGGACAGTTTGTTTTCCCCACAAAAGGAAGAAGGTGGTGGAGGGCTTTCCCCACTGGTATCTGAAGCTCTGAATTCAATGTTGGTGACTGTCTGCTGTCTAATTTAGTTTGTCTATTGCCTTGTTTCTACAAGGTAAAAATGCTCCACTCCTGATGATGGGACCGAAAGACAGGACTGGGCAGATGCTGCCAATGTCTTTGTGAGTCTTTCTTTGTCATCAGTTATCTGTGGCATACGGAGGAAGAGGGGCTTTGACCTTCCCCTGGAGCTTGCCTGCAGCTCTTGGACCCGAGCAAGCATGAAGGTGCCACCCTGCCCCAGAAGATGGCTGTGCAAGGCAGAACTGGTGGCCCAACATAAGATAGAAACATTTAGTAAACATACCTTGTACCACAAGGGGGCCCCAAATTTTGAGGGTTCTTTTCTTTTGTGTTCTCTGTCACGTGATGGTTTCAATGTCTCATGACAGAATTGCTTCAGACAGAAGTACCCACTGGGAATTTTCAAACAAATAAATCAAGGAACAGCTTCCTTCACTTCAAAAGTGCTTTTCTGCACTGTGTGAATAGGCACCCACCAAGGGTTCACAGCTACCTGTGATCTGAGTGTTCCCCACAGCACAAAAACCTCTAGCAGTCAGGCTGGACACACTGGTGTTTGTGGCTTGGCCACAAACCTTGGCACAACCTTCCCCTCTGAGGCTTCCAGCGTATTCTCCTGCCTCAGCACTTTTACGTCCCAGCGCATGTGATTGCCTCTTCACAGGTTTGTACACAGAGTAGATTTTCTTTTGAAATTGAGATGGAAAAACACTTAGAGAAATCCCCCAAAGCACATAAAGTTCTTTTTGTTAAGTAGTGATCATATAACGGTGCACGGCAATCTTGTCAACACATCGATGACAAAAATGCCCATGGCTACAGTGACTTCTCCAGTGTAATCACAGAAAATGTGTCAGACTGAGTTGCACCAATGGATTTTCTGGTCATCACACCAAGGAGACTCTCTCACCTAGCTGAAGCTGATGGTGTATGCATGTGTGCATGTGTGAGCATGCAGCAATATAGTATACCCTGTGTTCATGTATGTGCACATACTTTTTCTCATGTATGCATGTATCTGTAGATGGGTGTGCACATCTATGTGTATACATTGGCATGCTTGTGTATATTTATTTGTGGGTTCTCACAAGTATATGCATGTATGTCTCTTGTGTTGTACGTATGTTTGTGCATATGTGGCTGTGTGTATATGGTTTTGGGCTGTGTGTGCATATATCCATGCACAAACCTGTATGTGTGGCATGTTCCAGTGGAGAAGGTTGTTGCAGGGTATCTAGTTCAGCACAGCATGTCCCTTCAGTTTATAACATATCAATGAGAGAAGATTCCAACTGGGTTGAGCAGCAAGACCAGGCAGAAGCTCAGCATGAAGGAATGGGAAGAAGGGCAAATATTTACAGCAGATATATCTATCTCCATGGTTGTGGTTATACCACTGTAGCTAGAGTTCCCCAAAGCTTAATCTCAAATGGGAAGTTCCTCTCCACACCACCTTAACCCACAGTGACTGAGTAGCTGTGGAAATATGCTTGGGTTCCTGAGGGCAGAGGAGTCCATCTTGCACTGGGTGAAATCACAATCACCATATATAGGAAAAGCAGAAAGAGTTCGTCTCCTTAAGCTCTGTCTTGTCTGTTCAGTAATACTCAGACAAGATATGGTTCTGAGAGACCTGGTTGGACTTCAGCATCCCTGCAGATGAGCAGAGTTGGTTAGAGAAGGGCCTGTCACCAAGTGGCAAGTTTAATTCAAGGGAAAAACATCCCAAAGATCACCAGCATTTCAAGATGGGCCTTTAAAGCTCATGTGTAATTGGCTCAGCCTAGACTCAAATATCCACAGTCTTGGAGGTGGGGTAGCAGTGCCTTTAGATCAAGGAACTGGCTATGGTTAAATCTCAACATCCTGTTTCTTCAGAGAGGAGGATATAGCTGGTTTAAAGGGTCCAGCTCTGGGTGGGCAATGATGGGTACTTCCCATTGAGACTCAATCTCTACCCATGAGCTCTGCTGTAGAGGACAGTAGTGGCACCTCAAGGATGTGGGCAGGAGAATAGCTGGGAGCTGAGGGTGGCAGACTGGGTATCCTCTTTAGAACATCCTCAGGCTCATCTCTCTCTGAGTTGCTTGAATGCTGGGCAGTGGAACTAGAGGCTCAATGCAGTGCTCACTTTCAGTTAATCCCTTAGGACTGAGCCACTAGAATCTAATGAGAACTGAGGGTTGCGTGTTATGGATTTGTACTGGGCATGTGTTAAGAATTTTATAGGATGGGCTCCTTGATCATTCAGGGAAGGGGGATGCATTTGAAGCCTGATTCATTTTGAATGCTCAATTCGAACATAAGCACACACAGACAGGGATCCATAGTGGAATGTTCCAGACTTTAGTGATCACTGGTCACAGCCAGGAGCAGGAGCAGGAGCAGGAGCAGGCTGAGCTTTATCCCAGCACAATGAGTGACAATGGCCATATCTCTCCCTGTTTGTTTCCACTTCCACATCTACCTCAGCCAACCTTCATCTTCTACCTTAGAATCCATGTTTCTGAGTCTTCTCTTCAACCAACTTCTAGCACCTTCTGGCCTCTCTTAAGTCCAGCCTGGCCAACAAAGGCTCTTCTGATTAATTCACCTTCTAAGACCTCTCCCCTCAGCTGCCCACCCTAAGGGGCCCCATCCAGTTCTGGGTAACTCTCCTGACCCCTCAGTCCACAATTGCATAGCTGACTTCTCACAATCAAAATGCTCACAACTAATTCTGGTCTCCCCAGACTCTGAAAGAGTGGCCCCCCCCCATTCCCACCCCGAGTTCCTACTTGGACTCAGATGCCCAGTGTTCATTCCAGCCATCCTGGGTCATCCTTCACCCTCGTGCCCTCACTACCTAGCTCTCGTCAGGCCAGTCATCCTCTCAATCTGACCATGTCCTCCAATATCCCCCCCCCTCCATCTTGCTGCTGCTGAATCCCAGGAGGTTACCACAGACTCTTCTGTCTATCTCCGCGTCAGAGAGCCCCCCCCTCCGTGTGCTTGTTTTTCCAATGACGCCTGCGAAATGTAGCAGGGTTTTATGATGTAGAACCTGATACCTGGCATGTCCCTTTCCCTGATGCATCACTGGCACATGCAGATTCCCGTCTATATGCTGCAGGCAGCCATTCATCAGTGCGTCATTCTCTTCAACAGGCCTCATGCCCTTTCCAGCTGCCCACCCATCCATTCCTCTGAGACCAGAATGGTTCTCTATACAGATGATGTCTGTCTGCACAGAGAAGGTCAATTGGTCTACACAATGCTCCTCTAAGTTGCATTATCTATCTAACATAGCTTATCTATCCCAAATGTACCACCTCCCCTCTCTAAATCAGGAACTTGCTGAGATAGGATGTGGGCCACGGTGTCATTGAACTAGGGATGTATGGAGCTCAGCAGACCCTGGGAATTTGGGTCATTTGTGAGCACATGGAGCCAAGAGCCTACCTGGGGGAGAAACATTGTGTAATGTGGATAGTCTGTACAGAAGCCTTCTCGGTGATTGGCTCTCCCCACCTCTGGTCTCTGGGACACATGAAGTATTACTCTAATGCTGCTTCTCTTGGGCTCTGGTTTTTGTCATAGAAGCCAAACACTAGAAAGAAGTGACTAGTTCCAGAAGTAAGGCAGAACCATGGCTCTGTCTCCCACTGGGAGTGTGACTGTGACCAGGTTACTTCCCCGCTGAGGATCCCAAATCCAGACTTCTGTCCTGAAAACTCAGAATCCCAGCAAGTGCCCTAGGCAGAAGGCACTACTACCTGTGGGTATGGCAGGCTCATTTTGCTTTTGCTGCAATGAACATGTGTTTGGGAGTCACTGAGACAATCCATGTTACTTGTAGATGTAATCCATGTGTGGGGACCTGAGAATGCACCTGGCATGGGTCAAGCTCTCATGAACCCTGTAGGAATTTCACTCTGTCCTCTGACTTCTCCTCTTAGCCTTGGTCTGTGAACCAAGGTGTTCTCTCTCTCTCTCTCTCTCTCTCTCTCTCTCTCTCTCTCTCTCTCTCTCTCTCTCTTTCTCCCTCTCTCCTCCCCTCCCCTTACCCACTCCCTTTCCTCCCTTCCTTTCTCTCCCTTTCTCCCTCTTTCTTTTGTCCTTCCTTCCTTCCTTCCTTCCTTCCTTCCTTCCTTCCTTCCTTCCTTCCTTCCAATTTTTTTTTTTTGACAGAATGTCGTGTAGCCCAGACTGGCCTATAACTCACTATATAGTTAAAAATGACCTTGAACTCTGGTTTTTCCTCCCTTACCTTCCAAGTGCTGCGACTACAGCCATGTGTCATCACACCAGTTTACACAGTGCTGAGTATTGAGCCCAAGGCTCTGTGATTGATGAGAGGCAAGTGTTCTACTGACTGAGCCACATCTCCAATCTAGAACCTATTTCTTCAGTGCCAGTGTGGCATCTCTCAACTTCATTGTCGTGTTGGCTGACAAAGCAATCTTCTCTCTCCAACCTCAGGATCATATACAGCAAATATCAATCACAGGAAAGGATTTTAAATATGACCCAGTCCCAATTCTCCCTTCCCTGGGGACAGAGGTCACCTGGATGTCTGATAAACAATTGTTAAGGTGTTCTGCACTTTTGCAGGTGAAATAATATACCAGGATGTCAGCATGGCCACTTCTAGCAGCCCTGGAGTCCCCAGGACTCAGTCTTCTACGCTCTGCAGAAATGGGAAAGAACTATTTTCGTTGCAGAGTAGAGTTGAATTTGAGTCCCGTTACTTGGCAGCACTGTGCTCTCAAGCTGCTCCGTGTTTTCTTGGGTGCTTTGCTGATGTGTGAATTAAACCATTTCTGCCCTAACTATCTTTTCCCTGTGGGTTCACATGGGATGTTTTATAAAAACTAGTTCTACAGAAGAACTTAAAGTATCTTAAGTAATTTACTCATTGGCTGTTGGAACAAGAATGTTTCCAAAGTCAGTCATTGACCCGTGTCTGGACTCTGAGTGCTGCCTCAAGACACTTTAACCCTTGACCTTCAGTGCCAGTAAGGACCACTCACCATGGTATTAATGGATGGGGATATGTGTAAGAGGGGAGCGGTGTAAGCTTTCTGGTGCTCCTACATCCTGAGGGATGGGAGGTCTCCAAGGCAACTGGGTGGCTCTCAGGTGCTCAGTGACCCTGGCATAAGCAAGACACACCACAGGAGCAAGTGAACCAGGTGGTCTGCCCTGCCAGGTAACTGAGACATTGGAAAAGTAAAAACCAAAATGTTTTCCAAGATCCCATGAGGGGGATGTTAAGTGGACCTGTGGGACTTAGGAGTTAGGTTCAGGCATGGCTGGGCGAGCTGCTGCACCCCACATCTTTGAGCCCTTTTCTTCATTCAGAAAGCCAGTTATGAATGAAGCTATTTAGAGGGTGGCATGGAGGGCCGCTGACAAACAAAAACCACTCTCTTCGACCTCTTCGTATTACACATTCTATCGTGATAAACGAAAAAGCTGAATATAAGCGAGGTGGCAACTAAGCCAAACGGACACGCCCAGCTTTGCCATGCTTCTGAGCACTGGGCACTGGAGCATAAACCTTCAGATTTCCCTGCCTCCACTCCAGATCTCTGCCAAAATACAGACAGCACACACCTAGTTAAGCAGCAGGTTCTCAGACTGGTTTTTGACTTATAGACAGACAAGGGCATATGTGTTTTTCTGCTATGCAGTATCAGGTGTCATTAAACTTAAGTAAATGACATGTAAAAAAGAAGGGACCTACCCAACCAACTTCTAATGTTTCCCTGGAATGGCTTGAAACCATTGTTTCTCATATCTTAGACTAAGTAAGAGGCCTGGGGAGATGGGAGGACAGAAGAGATGGCTCAGTCAGTGAAGTGTTTGTGGTACGAGTGTAAGGACCTTAGTTCAAACACCTAGAATGCACATAAAAAGCCTGTAACCCCAGCCTTGGAGGCACAGAGATAGGTGGGTCTCTCAAGCTTAGCTTATGGGACAACCTGCCCCCACCCCTGAATCAGTAAGAGTCCCTGTCTCTAAAAGCAAAGATGGAGAATACTCAAGGAAAGGCACCTAACATCAAACTGCGGCCTCCATACACATGTGCATATATCACATACAGAACATCAAATACACATGCACACACACACACACACACACACACACACACACACACACACACACAAGACTGCAGAGCTCAATGCTATACAAAGAAAACAAATACCCCTCTCAGAGAACATGGTGAGCCAGGATAACCCTGTTCTTTGAGGCTTTTCCTGCTTCTGATAGCAGAGCAGGCCACTACCAGGTGCCTGTTTAGATTTGCTTATTCTCAGTAGGTTCTGTCTTCCTATCACACTCCCTAATTGACATCAAACAGTGTTATTGATTTCAGTGGGTGATGATGTCGCCTTGCTGAGCTGACTTGGTTCATTATGAACAGACAGATAAACGGCTGTTACGTGTGGTCATGAGGGATCTACAGAGCTTGTTTCACCCCACACAAACTAGTGTGTCCTCAGGAGCCGCTAAAGCTTAAGTTTCTAAGCTTCTGCATACATAAACACACTTGTAAGCCAACACCCATATGGCTCTACCAGAAACAACTACACCCAGGGTTCCATGAGTGACTGCCTCCTGAGTCCCCAGACAGTCTTGTCAATGCATCTTCAATCTTGACTGTCTCTCTGTATTCTGTTAAATTTCTGCCCATATTCTACTAGGACATTTATGGTTTTTTTCTTCATTTTTGACCTTCTACAAAGATTCTTTTAAATAGCTCCATTGTGCAGAATGGCGCACAAATAATAAATGCTCGACTTGAACTTCTATTAAGTGTGAAGGTCTGTGTAGATGAGTGACAGCCAGCCCTCATCAAGCTCCCCAAGTCCAGGCTGGATTAGTATGGCCTCCAACCTGAGAAGCCACACTGCCATGGTATCACCCTGGAGGGCCTGTCCTTGGAGTCTGGTCTAGAGTCACTTAGACCTTGCTGTGTTTGTCTTCTGACAGTGAGAGCTCAGGTGCTGAGGATAACCCCCACGGTGCACATGGTTGTGAGCCATCCCAGTTAGTGTCCAATGAATGTCCCACTGAAGGTCATCACTGTCCACAGCATGCATGTGGCTTTTCTTTGGAAAACAAACCCAGTGGCAGGTGGATGACATGACAGCAGGTGTTTGTTGTCACACACCTGAAATGGAAATTTCTGGTTTCTTTGGAGACTCGGTTGTGTCATGTGATGTTTTTCTGGAAACCGTCTTGGATGTTTTTGCTGAAGCAGGCATGTGGGAGGATATTTTGCTAAGAACAGACACGTGGTTTTTTCTGGAGGCAGCCTAGAACAGGGGCATATGATGTTTTGCCAGAGTGGATGCTTAAGGGAATATAGGATGTTTAAAAAGATGTAAATGCAGCCCAAAGGATAGTGGATCATGCTAGATGATATTGCTATGCCTTACCATTCTTTGTTGGTGATCATTTGTTGTGACTTCATAGAGAGAAACACACTAAAAATCTTCTGGTGGTGTTCCAGTTACTTCTTGCTGCTTCCGTGGACTCCGGCAGATCGGCAGAACCTTATGCTTTCTTCTGGATCGACCTGCCATTGCTGATTTGTAAACAGTGTTTGTAAGTCCTGCGGTTGCTGATTCTCGAATAATGTTTATGAATGGATGAAGCTGCCTCTACTGGTTCGTGTGAACTAAACTGCTGCTATCCTGACAAGAGTGCAGATTAGGTTGGCTCCAAATAAATATTTCTAAACAGGTCCGTATCCTCTTTTATCCCATTAACCTTTTCTTGTCACTATCTCTGATGGGTGGTGAGCTAAAGGAGACATTAAAGCACTTAAAAACCCTTATTAAAAGTAGGTTTTTAAAAAATTCTAAGCCTATACACACCTGTGCCTGTATTGGGTCCTTCCTCAGCATCTTCATAGACTGCACATTGATGCTATTTAGTGTAACTGCCATGAGGAAATTAAGAGTCACCTGACCTTTACTCCTACTAACAGTGTAGAGTGGCCCAGGTCCCTCAATATTTCTTCAGACACTCAGTATCACCTATTGTGGGTTTAACCATTCCTCTGCCCAGTGCTACCTCAGACCGCAGGGCAAATCTGTCAAAGAGCTGTTTGCCCATCCTCCAGCACATCCATTCTCAGGATACCAGAAGATACAGATGGAAAACAGATCGCTATCACTTTAGAAAGGTCCCTTACTCCATTTTGGACAGTCCTCCTATACACCCTTCAGGCTCAGTTGCTTGTCCTTGAGTTAACTCTGCTCTGGGATCCCATAGTTCATGGATGGAAGATGCAGGGTAACTTCCTTGTAACTGTCTTCCTTTGATGAGAATGTCTTTTATTGGTGGTGGTAGTGGTTTATCGTTTTGTTTTATGTTTGTATTTTAGACCCACCTAGGCAGACACATGAAGCAGAATTACCTGCTTGATTTATTGACTTTGCTGAGTAACATTTGGTTGTTTGGATACTGCAACGTATGTTTATCCACCGTCCTACTAAAAAATGTTGATGTCTGTTTTGAAGGGCATGCCCTTAGGTGTGGGGCTACTGTGGATGTTCATATGTATGTCATGTTTAAACACATGTTTTCATTGTACTTGGGTAAATGTCAGGACTGGCTCACATGTAAGTCCCCTGGAAAATGTGAGTCTAACTTTATAAACAGTTGATGGGTAGTAGTTGAAATTTTTTTTCCTTTATTTTTCCATGGGGATCAGAACCAGTCATCTACTCAAAATGCATTAGTAAACTTTGATGGAAATCACTGTATGGTGATTACTGGAAAAAAATTGGCAATATTAAATTTTAAACAATTCAAACAAAATTCTGAATTTCAACTTGCTGGAAAAATATAGAAAGAACAAAATTTTAAATTTTTAGGCAGCTATGAAATGCAATATTTTAATGCCATTGGTATTAATAACACATTGTAGATATTTCTCACATATACCCTGCCTGTTGGTTCCCTGATCTGTGTTTTACACTGGAAAGTGAGCTGCAGCAGAGGATGCCGGGATGTACTGCCCACTCCCTTCCTAAACGGCACCTTTGTGCTAGCCAACTTCCATCCCTTTATAAGACACCAGAAATATGAGCTACAGAGATTAGCAGAGAAGATTTGTTTGGGTGCAAAGCATTACAGGTTTCCGGTCATGACCAGACACACACACTGTTCTTCTGCCTATGGGTAGGGTTGCCAAATCATAGTGAGTATGTGTGGAAGAGCAAAAGCATTCACTTCGTTGTTGAGAAACTGATGAGACTGAGGTGAGCTTACACTCAACTATTTCCCTCAAGGTCACATGCCAATGACCTACAGACCTCCATCTGGACATGGAAGATGGCTCATCAGATAAAGACCACTAATGTCAATCCCGATGGCTTGTTTTTATCTCCATCGAATGAAAGAGCTGACTTCTGAAAGTTATCCTCTGACCTTCATGCATGCAGTTATAACACACGTGCACGTGCATGTGCACACACACATACATGATAAGTACATTAAATAAGTACATTAAAATGAAAAAAAAATCTCCTACTAACCCTTGAAGCTCTACTAGAACCACATTGGAGACCAAGACTTTAACAATTGGACTCATAGGGGACATTCTGCATGAAAAGTATGGCATGCTTTCCCCAGGAGCATTGTCAGATGTCCCCACAGGGACTGTGCTTGGCTATAGTGTCTTTTGGCTGGGTCAAGACATTTCCCTGGGGAGAGCTGGTCCACCTGCATTGCAGAGACACCAGCTGCTGCCACGTGTCAAAACGTCCTAGAAGATTGCATCTCACTTTTCCTCCCCATTGGTCTCACCTGCCCTGACCCTCCTGGGTACTCTCTAGTCAACTCTTTCAATCAAGTCTCCTTTTTTTTTCTAAGAAAATCTGCCCAGTGAAAAGTTGGCTCTGAGATGGGATGTGGATGGCAGGTAAAGGACATGATGACTGGTAGTCTATGAAGCAAGGGTAGCTCCTAGCACACAATCAGAATAGAGCAGGTGTCTACAGACAGCCCTGTGGGCAGCCAGCCCCACCCCACCCCAGACTTGGGAGGGTCACCCCATCTCTAAGCCATCTGGCATCATCTAACTGTTCTTGCTAGATGATCATCTTCATGCAAAGCCTGTCTCTGAGAGCTTCTCAGGAATCAGACATAAACTCAACGCTTTACAGTGTGGTTATTATTTGCATAGAATAATACCTCATTCTATTTCTTTTTGCATTGCAGCTAAAATTGATATGGAGCTGTTTTTTTCCAACGTGTATTTTCTGCAACAATAGACCCAAGGGATGCATTAAAGGAAGGAAGTACTCTGTGGTCACCTAAATCTGGGGAATGTGTATAGACTCTTCCTTTCCCTCAGGAATCCAGCATGCCTGTTAGTCATTACAAGCTCCCAAGAATTTTGCCATGGAGGAAGTTATTTATTATTTATTTTTACACAGTGTTTCCAAAGTTTAATTAAATCTGCCACATGCATGGCTTAGTACCCTCGGACTGTGGTGCAGTGGGAATACCTCAAAGCCCTTGCAAGATCTGGCTGTAACCGCACGGACAGTGTACAAGGATGAAAGAATTATCCCTATGCTACAAACATGCTGTCCTAGGCCTGTGATCTCCCTGGGGCTTCATGATAACATCTAGAGCATTATTATATGACCCTGCCCTGTCTGAAATGATGCCAAGCAGCAGAGATCTCCCCTCTCCCTTTCAGCAGAAGGCAAGGCTTGGAGAGGTACTAGTGAAGGAGCAGAGGGCAGAGTTCACACAGGGCCATCACAACAGGCACAGGGGTACCACAACAGAGTTTTGCAGGGTGTGTGTGTGTGTGTGTGTGTGTGTGTGTGTGTGTGTGTGTGTGTGTGTGT